>NC_134688.1:337960226-338172726 GCF_050947455.1 Rhinoderma darwinii | reverse complement strand
AATAGCGAATACTGCATTTAAGTGGTTTGACCAGTAGCGTAGCTAGCGGGGTCGGGGGGGGCAGGGGGGGTGTCACCCATCGGCGGCCTGCGAATATACCCTAAGAGGTTTTAAGGTAAAACAATTTAGGTACACTTTAAAGTAGCTCTAAATATTATTAACTAAACACAGTTTGTAAGATATATTCTGTAATTATTTGGCCCCCAAAAGTAGCTCTACATACCCAGCTCCATGGACAAGCCGATGCTAAACAAACAACACAATAGGGGGAATTTATCAATGGCTATACGCCAGTATTATGGCGTAAAACATTAGCAAATTATGGCGAACGTCTTTTTGCTGCTTCTGTTAATTTTTTTAAAAGGGTCAAGCCTAGCATAATGGGAGGGCCACCCATATAATTTGATATAATTTATGCCAGAAGCTGGCGTAAATTGTAGTGGAAATCTACGCCAGCTCACGGCGAGCATAGATTTCACCTACTGGAGCACAGACAGCCAGAGATGCGCCTAATTTATTAAGAGGGCCAGTCGCGCATTCAAATCATCCCCAACCAATCCCACATGCCCAGTACTTATTTAAAGGACAGGTATAATGATTTTATTTTTTTTATTCATTTATGTGTTTTTATTTAATAAAATATTATATTTACTTTATTTATTTTTTGTCACAAAATGTTTTTTTAATTTACACTTTTTTACTAGACTGGGGGCTGCCATTTTTTTTCTTTCATGTGTGTATGTGTCTCTTCATGGCAAATACACAGATGAAATATGGCAGCTATAGGACATGTAGCACTGTGGCATGCGCAGTACAGAGCAACCCAGCATAGAAGCTGGTTTGTAAGGAGAAAGCCAGCGCCATTTTGGTGAAGACCGGATGCACTGCAGGTTAGGTGTGTGTGTGTGTGTGTGTGTGTGTGTGTGTGTGCGTGCGTACCTTTTGCATGTTTGGGGGGGTTTGTGTGTGGGGTGGGCAGGGTGCTTGTGTGTGGGGTGGTTTGTGTGTGGAGCGGGTGCATGTTTGGGGAGGTTTGTGGGTGGGGGTGTGTTGGGGGTTGTGTGTGGTACAGCTACATGTTTAATGGGGGGTTTGTGTGTGTGTGGGGGTTTGTGTGTGGGGGGCCGGGTGGTTGTGTGTGCGGGGGTGCATGTGTGTGTGGTGAGGTACGTATATGTGTGGTACGTGTGTGTGGGGCGTGATACCTATGTGTGTGTGGGGGGTATGTGTGTGTGGGGGGGGGGGGTACGTGTGTGTGGGGGAGGCAGAAAAAACCACGACACTTGTTTCTTAGAGTTTTTTGTGGAGTTTTTTGCCCACGGTCCTTGCTTTACATTTAATGGCCACTCCAAAAATTCCTGAAGGAATTCTGAGGCAGATTTTTTTTCTGCCTGCAAAAAACTGTATGAACAGGGTCAAAGAGTGTATACAAACACTTTCTTCCCCCGTGGCCGAAAAACACATTGAAAGATACTTGCGTTTTTTATGACAATTTTTTTCGATGGCCGAGTGGCGAAAACTTTGCAAAACCACACTGTGTGAATACACCATAACAAAATAATTTTTAATGAAATAAAAACTCCCACACACAACCCTTGGTAACCATTTTTTTTTTCTTAAAACGTACATCGATGTAGTCCAAACGGTCCAGCGGAACCTGCAAAGCAAAAAAATGTAAGTAGTAAAATGAAAAATAAAAAAACTTACCTACAGCAGTCTTCTCCCTTTTTAAAACACAGGCGTTTTTGGCATATTTTTTGACTGTTTTGTCCGCGCTTTTTACACGTCTTTTGGTGGATAATTAGGACTACCACTGACTATGGGAACATTTGAAGCATTTTACTCACCAAAGAATTGACCCGACGCCTCTTTTTTACGCTAGGCGCGTTTTAACAACGCTCGCATAAAAAAGCGCGTTGTATGTACTAACAGCGCACTTAACCATTGATGTAAATGGAAGGCTTAATCAAGCGTTTTTTAACGCATTTTTTGGCACATAAAATGCGCCAAAAATATACACTCCGTGTGAACCTGTCAAATGATAAGTCATTCACCACAGGGTCTTCCCTCTTGACTTTCATCATTCTCAGCGTTTATGTGTGTTCTATAGCTGCTGCTAGCTAGCATTATACAATCTCCTCAAAAATGGCAGTTGGACACTGGTTGACAATTTGAAGACACCTTTTCCTGGCTTGTAGCCAAAAATAGGGAGCGGGGTGAGTCTCCCTCCCACATTTACAGCAGCTGTAAGTCAGGTCACTTTGCCTGATTCACCTTGCTGTAATTCTGGGAAGTGCTCCCCTGGTGGCCAACATAGGAAAACATGTCAATTTATTATTTAATTTTTAATACTTTCCACTTTGTGGAAGAAAAAAAAAATACACAAAAAAACCTAAAAAAAATATAATAAAAATAAGTAACTTGCTTGAATTATTTTTTTTATTCACGACACATTCCCTCAATGGTCACCTAACGCCTGAGCAACTGCTCCTCCGAGTATCTATTCGATCCCTTCTTCTTTTCCTCTTGTACCAGTACTGCCTGTCCCAACCCTCGGCCCGGTTAACCTCCCTGCACGGACTCAGCTAGCCCTGACCTTGGTCAGCACCTGTTTGCCTTATTGCCTGACCTTACAGTGTACTTTACCGTAGTCTCCTGGTCCATTGGGCCAGCTGCTACTCAACCTGGGACCACCTCAGGAGATAGTGACTTGGCAGCCTCCCGGCAGTGAAGTCCAAATCCCCGTACAGGGGTTAAGGGGTGAATAGCGGGGAGGCTACTTCCACAACGCCCTTAGGGTATGTTAACTCGCTAAACTAAAAACGACTGTAAAATACGGAGCTGTTTTCAAGGGAAAACGGCCTCTGATTTTCAGGCGTTTTTTTATGCATCAAGCGTTTTTTGATGTGTTTTTTTATGGCCGTTTTTTGAGCCAATTTTCTATTAAGACAATGAAAAACGGCTCAAAATACAGCTCAAGAATTGACATGCACTTCTTTTTTCTGGGAACGGAACGCCGTTTTTCCCATTGATATCAATGGGCAGAAATTTTGACGCGTTCAGCCTCCGTATTCAGCCGTTTTTCGAGGCGTTTACGGCCCGAAAAACGGCTGAAAATAAGCCGTGTGAACATAGCTTAAGAGGTGGTCCAAAGTCTAATTGGTTAAGTAGCACAATTATTTTTTGCCATCTAATAAATCCTTTTTGAAACATTAAAACACTAGCACCAAAAGTAATTTTCTCATGTGTCGGGCATGTTTATTTGACACAATTTAGTATTTGGCACCTATAGTGATTATAAGCGAAACGGATGTCAGGTCTGGTGGATATGCATGTTTCTCTGGTGGGATTGTCAGGCTTCTTTAATGCATTGCCTTAAGGGCTGACTCAGACGACAGTGGCGTCTTTGCGCACGCAAAATACGCGGCGTTTTGCCTGCGCAAAAGCCACTTACCTGCTCCGTGAGGCAGCATCATATGATGCGCGGCTGCATGCTTTTCGCGCAGCCGCCATCATTATGACACAGCATTCGGATGTTTGCAAACAGAAAAGCACGTGGTGCTTTTCTGTTTACATTCATCCTTTTGACAGCTGTTGCGCGAAACAGGCAGTTCGCATGGAAGTGACTTCAATGGGTGAGTGATGCGCGAAATACTCAGCGATATTGAACGTGCCGCGCTTTTTACGCAGCGGACAAACGCTGCGCAAAAAGCATGGACTGTCTGTACTGGCCCATAGACTTCTATTGGTCCATGCTTGCCGCGTGAAAACCACGCGACCTGCACGGATGCAATTCATGGCCGTCTGATTCAGCCCTAACAATGTTTAACCTTTTACCTTATTTGGCTTTTATATTCAGTCATCCTGGCCCTATTTTCTTTTATTTATTTTTATTGCTGAACTCCTTACGTCTGGTGGATTGCAAAAAAATATTTTTCCACTTGTTCTTATGACCAGATATTCTGTCCAGCATACTCACCCATGTGGTCTGTATAATTTTTTTTTACTATTTTTTGTATCTTTTTAATGTATAACAATAAAATGTATACACATTTTTTTTCGTATATGGGTTGAGCACATAAAATCTCTATAGGTGCCATGTTCGATTTAACTGCAAGTCTAAGTTTTTTGCAGGCAGAACATTCTGCCTGGAAAAATCAGCTCCGGTTTTATTCTGCAGCACACACGTTTGTTTGCCGCGTTTTTGCGCCATGATTTTTGACTCGTTTTTGCCGCGTTTATTAAGGTGTTTTGTTTTACCTATTTCTTCAACAAAGGGAACAAACCGCGAGCGTTTTTTGCCAAAAAACGCGGCAAAAATCACAACAAAAAAGGTGCGAAACAACGTGTTTATTTCCATCTACTGTAGATTTCAATCAGGTTTTTGAGGTGGAAAAAGCCTAAAGATAGGGCATGTCGCTTCTTTTTCCCTGCAAGCGTTTTTTTTTGCACGCGGGAAAAAAAACACCTCCACCTCCCATTGAAATCATTGGGAGTCAATTCCGTTTATTGCCACAGTTTTTGCCTCTGTGTGAACAAGGCCAGGCCCTTATACACTGGACGATAAGTGTCCGGTGCAGCGTGCGCCGTTCAACGAGTCATCGTTGATCGTCGCTCACTTGCTCCTGTCACTCGGTGATATGGATGGGGACGAGCGGTCGTTACTAACCATAAATTATTATTATCATTTCGACAGTGCGTCTCCCTGTTTACACAGGGAGATGTGCTGCCGACATTGATAATATTTCACTTTTTTAAAACCATATGACCAGCAGATGATCGAGCGTTTGCCCATTCATCTGCTGATCGTTCCCCTGTTTACACTAGGCAATTATCGGCAACGAGTGTTCTATGAACACTCGTCTGCCCGATAATCGTCCTGTGTAAAACCCCTTAAGGCCTCTCACACACGAACGTGTTTGGTCCGTGATATACGGTCCGTGCGCCGGCCGCAATTACCGGACCGAACACACTGCAGGGAGCCGGGCTCCTAGCATCATAGTTATCTATGACGCTAGGAGTAACTGCCTTGCTGCGGGACAAATGTCCCGTACTGTAATCATGTTTTCAGTACGGGGCAGTAGTTCCGCAGCGAGGCAGTGACATCTAGCGTCATAGATAACTATGATGCTAGGAACCCGGCTCCTAGCAGTGTGTTCGGTCCGGGAAATGCGGCATACGCACGGACCGTATATCACAGACCAAACACGCTCGTGTGTGAGAGGCCTTAGACCCCAGATTTGTACATTTATCCTTTTGTTAGGATCATTGTTTTGCATCGGTGCTACAATTTAGAATTTGTGAATATTTCATATAGCTTTAGTGGTCTTTTAAACATATTTGCTAAATCTTTCCTTGTTATTCTGTATTAGAAAGCTTGTTTTAAAATGTTTTTTTTATATAACCTGTAAGAGAAAAACCTTCGACAAGTCAGAAATGAACTGGCAAGGAAATGTAAGGTTTGGCTCAGTGACAAAGTATGATTCATTGTAAACAGAGAGCTTTCTTGTGACAGTCACTTGACTCAGCTCTGAGTTCTGAAGTAGACATATTTCTTTATCTCTTCACTACAGACTGAATGACGTAGGCAACTGTTTATAACACAGACAAGAGAGCACTTGTTGCGACAGCAAATACCTGTGGGATGGAATATTTTTCCTTGTAAAATCAGCACAATAACTTTAATCGAGTTGTCATTTGTTGCAATCTCTCTAGTTATAACTTCTATTTACCTGGAAAATAGCTGTGTACACTATAAAACAATACAAATTGTTATTATTATTATTTAAATTCGTCTAATTTTAAACTACTGTATAATAAATAAGTTGTGCTGGGCATGACTCTGAAGCCCCACTAACTTTGTCCAAAATATTTGTGTGTCGTAGGAGCTAAATAAATGCTATATTTTTAATCTACACTCCTCAACATTGAAATTGCAACACCAAGAAGGACAATTTGTAAGGTTATGCAAATCGCGGAAGTAGCAGGTGTCGCTAAGATCTGCAAATTATCACATTTTCAAGCTCCTAGCTCCAATCTGTGGCATGTGTGAGGGGCATAAAAGGCAGATTGAAAGCAAAGTTATTTTAGCCACATGAAACCTAAAAAATCAGATTAATAGTGCGGGATGATTGTGCGATGCCTCCTGTTCGACGACGTGCCAGTTATCGCCACTTGGCGCAAACTGAGAGAGACACAATCCTTGAACTGAGAGACCTTGGTTTATCACTCCGGCAGATCGCTACGCGCCCAGGCCGAGATGTCAGCACTGTTCATCGTTGCGTCTCCCAGAGTTTGGGGGAACAACAATGCACGGGAATGATAGCAAGAGGTGCGTGGAGGCGAACCTGTGTATGGAAGGATCGTCTGATTGGAAGAATGACACGTAGTGATCTATTCTGTACTGCAAGTGAAATTGGACAGCACATCCCAAGCCTAAGGTGGCAACCGGTGTCGACACAAATCATCAGAAGGCGTTTGCACAACATTGGGCTACGAGACAGATGTCCAGCTACAGGTGTTCCATTGACCACACGCCACTGCTCTCAAAGGCGATCATGTTTCACAGAAAGACGGCAATGAAGGCTGGAATGGAGGTCTATACTCTTCAGCGATGGGTCCCGCTTTTACCTCGTACACAATGTGTAATGACAGGGTAGGGAGACAGACAGATGAGCCCTAATCTACCTGCCACTCAGTCCCTGCCTACTTGCAACGGCCCGTCCTAGGCGACGGCATACAACTGGGCGACGGTCCCTACGCTCAATAAGTGCACGACAGAAAAATAGACAAGGGTACACAGAAGCTAAGGGAAATGGGGCAGTTACCCACGGCAACACAGTGAGCAATAAGAGTAGTGAACGAGCCGAGTCAAACCAGGAGTGCACGAGGTACAAATCGCAGAGCAGGAGCGTAGTCAGTAAAGCCAGGGTCAAAAATGAAGCAAGGTCAATAATCATAGCAGGAGCAGCAGAGCAAGGAAACAGAAAAGAATCACAGGCAAAGGAGGAGCAGGAAATGCAGGTATAAATAGACAGAGGGCGGGAGCTAGCTCCGTCTGGCCAGGCTGTGATAGGCTCTCCCACTCCTCAGCCTCCCAGCCTCACTGGTAGAAGATCGTGTCACTCTCTCAGACTTAGGAGCAGGTGCAGACTGATTACCCACGGGCGTCGACACAGAAGCTGTGTCTGGCAGATCCTTTACACAATGATAGCTGAAGATTGGTCTTGAGACCACATGGGCAATGCCATGAATAGGCCTTCACAAGGGAACGTCACACCGGTCCTACTCCTGGCATTATGGTGTGGGTTGGCAATGTACAGTAGCCGGACCCATCTACACCGTGTTCCAAATTATTATGCACATTGGATTTAAGTGTCATAAACATTTAATTATTAGTTTTTCAATTAAACTCATGGATGGTATTGTGTCTTAGGGCTCTTTGGATCATTGTAATCAATCACAGACACCTATGATAATTAGTTTGCCAGGTGTGCCCAATCAAAGGAAAACTACTGAAGAAGGACGTTCCACATTATTAAGCAGGCCACGGGTTTCAAGCAATATGGGAAAGAAAAATGATCTCTTTGCTGCCGAAAAGCGTGAAATAGTGCAATACCTTGGACAAGGTATGAAATCATTGGATATTTCAAGAAAACTTAAGCATGATCATCGTACTGTGAACAGATTTGTGGCTGATTCAGAGCACAGATGGGTTCGTTCAGATAAAGGCAAAATGAGGAAGGTTTCTGCCAGACAAATTAATAGGATTAGGAGAGCAGCTGCTAAAATGCCATTGCAAAGCAGCAAACAGGTATTTGAAGCCGCTGGTGCCTCTGGAGTCCCGCGAACCTCAAGGTGTAGGTTTGCAAGTGTGCATAAAGCTATTATTCGGCCACCCCTAAACAATGCTCACAAGCAGAAACTGTTGCAGTGGGTTCAGAAATGCATGAAGACTAATTTTGAAACTGTGTTGTTTACTGATGAGTGCCGTGCAACCCTGGATGGTCCAGATAGATGGAGTAGTGGATGGTTGGTGAATGGCCACCATGTCCCAACAAGGCTACGACGTCAGCAAGGAGGTGGCGGAGTCATGTTTTGGGCTGGAATCATGGGGAGAGAGCTGGTAGGCCCCTTTAGGGTCCCTGACGGTGTGAAAATGACCTCTGCAAAGTACATAGAGTTTATGACTGACCACCTTCTTCTGTGGTACAAAAAGAAGAACCGTGCCATCTGTAGCAAAATTATCTTCATGCATGACAATGCACCATCTCTGCTGCAAAGAATACCTCTATGTCATTGGCTACTATGGGCATAAAAGGAGACTCCTGGTTTGGCACCCAAGTTCCCCTGACCTCAACCCTATTGAGAACCTTTGGAGCATCCTCAAGTAAAATATCTATGAGGGTGGGAGGCAGTTCACATCAAAACAGAAGCTCTGGGAGGCTATTCTGACATCCTGCAAAGATATTCAAGCAGAAACTGTCCAAATACTCACAAATTCAATGGATGCAAGAATTGTGAAGGTGATATCAAAGAAGGGGTCCTATGTTAACATGTAACTTGGCCTGTTAAGTTTTTTTTTGATTGAAAGAGCTTTTGATTTCTGTAAATATGACCTCCTGATGCTGCAAATTCAACAAATTACTATTTTAGTTCTCTTTCCAACCTTTAAAATGTTTTGATCTCTGTTGTGCATAATAATTTGAAACAGTGCATTTTGAGTTTTTTACTTCTAATAAAAAAATCTGTTATCATTAGGAGATTTGTTCAATCAAATTAGCATTATACTCCAACGGTTGATTGCTTGAAGATTATACTGACTGTCATTTGCATCGACTATTTAGGAAAAACAGCGAAAAACAGCGAAAAATAAAATTTGCATAATAATTTGGAACGTGGTGTATATGGTTCTTTGTTGCAATTATTCATCACATCAAATTATATCAAATCATATCAAATCTAGGCATAAAGGCATCAGTAAGCCAATTAAAATAAAGGAGTCACAATCGTCTCCATATTTTCATTTAGTAATTAAAGTGACCCTCTGCTCGCGGGGACATTTTAAATATGATGGTGTATATGGAGTAAGGATATGCACACACAAAAAGAAGTGGCTAAAAATTACATGGCTGTTTTTAAGGGAAAACAGCCTTTGATTTCAAGACTTTTTGAAGATGAAAATTACAGTTTTTTTATTTGAAGCTTCTTTTGAGGCTTTTTTGTGTAGTTTTTTTAGGCATTTTTTGTACTGTCAATGAAAAATCAGCTCCCAAAACGCCTCAAGAAGTGAGATGCTATTTCTTTTTATGAGGCGGATTGTTACAATGTGAGATGGGAAACTATTTGCAGGCATATTTGAAGTGTATTTTGGAATGTAATATGAGTGTGTGAACATACCCAAATAATACCTGGTTCCCTGCAGTTGTGCGCCTCTGCCATGGCTATGCTGTTTTAGGTTGCCCATAGTGCTGTCCCAAAATGGCTGCAGCGGTTCTTAGACTACGAATCTGTGATGCTCCCACTATTCTCGAATTGGCCGTAGCTGCTCACGAGAACAGTTCTATACAATCCGTAGACAGAGGGAGTATCTAAGACCCTTTGTCTGAGAAGTGCTGTGGCCATTTTGAGACAACACAGAGGGAATCCTAAAACGACAAATCCACGGATTGGGGGCAACTGGAGGGCACAAGGTAATATTACTCCATATACACCATCACATTTATAATTTTGTCCTGAGACCAGTGAATGGTAGTTACGGAAACAGCGTAGCTCGCATGCTACGCTGCGTCCGTAACTGCCATTCACTACTATGGGAGTTAC
Source organism: Rhinoderma darwinii (assembly GCF_050947455.1). Taxonomy (NCBI): domain Eukaryota; kingdom Metazoa; phylum Chordata; class Amphibia; order Anura; family Rhinodermatidae; genus Rhinoderma; species Rhinoderma darwinii. The sequence goes on along the minus strand of NC_134688.1, from coordinate 338,162,904 downwards.
TGAAACAGCATAGCTCAGCAAGCTATGCTGTTTCCATAATTCATGGTCGGGAATCACACGCTTCAGCCACCACACAATGCAGTAGAACAGGGTTTAGGGGGCCCCTTTCTAGAGATAGGTGCGGGTCCCAGAGGTGGGACCTGCATCTATCTGACATTTATGTCATATCCTCTGGATATGTCATAAATGTCTCTGGTAGGATAACCCCTTTAAGGCAGTTACGACAGGATGCTTCTGTTATATGCAAAAAAAGTAGGTATAGGTAAGTATTGAGATAAATATGAGTCCATTATACAAGACCATTGTATCTATAAAAGCCAATATTTACTTTCGAACTACATGCAGATAAATGGCACAAATATCTCCATATGCATTATTATAAACCTCCTGAATGTTTCATTCTTTACAAGAGATCAGTAAGACTAAATATATGTATATATCCACATACCACAAGTATATATGTACAGTGCCTTCCAAAAGTATTCAACCCCACTAAGAAAGCAATATGAAGACCAAGGCTCTTCAAACAGACCATAGACAAAGTTGTGGAGAAATATAGATCAGGGATAGCTTATAAAAGAAAATATCCCAAACTTTGAACATCCCATATAGCACCATTAAATCCATCATTAAAAAAAAATGCTGTTTTTTGTCTTAAAGGGTAACTCAACTTTAAAAAAAAATTCTGACATGTCATAGTGACATGTCAGGAGTATTGATCGGTGGTGGTCCCCCACACCTACCCCCACCGAGTGCCTTAACGAAGTGGCAGAAGAGTTTGGGCAGGCGCTGTGCCGCTTTGTTTCTGAGCGGCATTCGTCGAAAGCCGAGTGAGTGGTGTACGGGCTCAATAGAAAGCCTATGAGTCCGTACACCGTTTGCTCTGCTTTTTGGAGTCTTTTCACCCGAGTACTTCTGCAGCTTCGTTTTAGCGATCGGTGGGGGCCTCCGTGCTCGGACGTGCATTGATCAAATCTTGTGACTTGTTAAACGTTTTTTAAAAGTTTAGTTACCCTTTAATTATTGCTTGTGTCACAGTAAAACATATTTTGCACCTTCCAAGTGGTAGTGTAAAGGATCTGCCAGACACAGCTTCTGTGTCGACGCCCGTGGTTAATCAGTCTGCATCTGCTCCTAGGTCTGATAGAGTGACTCGATCTGCTACCACTCAGGCTGGTAGGCTGAGGAGTGGAAGAACCTATTACAGCCTTGCCAGACGGAGCTAGCTCCCGCCCTCGGTCTATTTATACCTTCATTTCATGCTCTTCCTTTGCCTGTGATTCTGTCTGGTTTCCTGGCTCTGCTGTTCCTGCTAGTACTATTGACCTCTACTTCAGATTGACCCTGGCTTTACTGACTACGCTCTTGCTCTGCGTTTGGTACCTCGTACACTCCTGGTTTGACTCGGCTCGTTCACTACTCTTGTTGCTCACGGTGTTGCCGCGGGCAACTGCCCCATTTCCCTTATCTTCTGTGTACCCTTGTCTGTTTGTCTGTCGTGCACTTATTGAGGGTAGGGACCATCGCCAAGTTGTACGCCGTCACTTAGGATGGGACGTGCAAGTAGGCAGGGACTGAGTGGCGGGTAGATTAGGGCTCACCTGTCTGTCTCCCTACCCCGACATTACAGGTAGACATGTTGTGTAAATCAAAGGGTACAAACTCCCAAATATCTATTTTAATTCAAGGTGGTAATGCAGCAAAAACAAGAAAATCACCAATGGGGTAAATACTTTCACAAGCCACTGTATATCTAAACCCAACTTATTTTTATACATCCTTAAATGCACTAAATGTAAAACCTTCATTCAGGCCCACTGGGCTGAGTGGCTATAGACAAAAAATCCACGTCGCTTCCGCTCTTCGCAATAATTGATCTAATTTTTCCTTCCTAGGGCCAAGTTTACACTGTTGAATCCCCCATAATTTCAAACACAGGAAGTTTGTGCTATGCTTGAAATGAGATTGTACTGGGGGGTATTAATGGATTTGATCATTTTTAAAAATTAACAGGGTTGTTGAAATCTTTAGTAGTTGGCATTAGGTTACATGCCTTACAATGTTCACATTTATGGGACCCGATGGTTATATTGGTCAAGCATGAATTGGAACGGTTGGACACTTTCTTCAAATGACCTTGCACTAAAATATCTAGCAGATTACTACAGTCATTACTCAACAGCCGACCATTACCTATCATAGAAGTAAACTGCAAGATATTTAAGTTCAGTCATTTGAGGAAACTGCCCAACCCTTCCCATTTATGGTTATGCACTATTTTCTAAACTGCTCATCATCTGATGTAATATTTTAAGAACACAAAATCAGCCAACTAAATGTGTCATATTACTAAAACAATAAATATAAATTACCAAATGAACAGACTTATATATCTACTGTAGGAGACAATTACTGTAACTAACTGGGAATCTCTTAAACAGTGGACAAGATAAGTGAACAGCATGCATCATAAAGGTGCCTAAATGCACTTATATAAAACACTCGTCAGACTGCAAATGTAATACGGTAAAGAGTTTCGAGCACTTATGTATAAGAAAGAGATAACAGAGATGGAGATAGTTCAGAGTAGGGCGACAAAAGTTTTAAGTTTAGGTAAAAGATGGTTTAGAGGTATCCTAGTTTTTATGTCCAAATATATCAGGCCATTACAGACATCTGTCGAAGGATCTTTATGTGCCGTGAGCTGTAAATATAGCAAACGGGCATGCCCTTCACCTATAGGAAAAAAAATATTTTACTCTTAACACAAAATAATTCTTCACCGCAAAAAAAGTGATTTTAGAACTCTCTCTGTAACAAGATGTTGTGATAAATGAATTTTAAAAAAAAATGGGCTTGGATGCCTTTGTTTTAACGCTCTTAGGGTATGTGCACACTTAGTGACCAAAAACGTCTGAAAATACGGAGCTGTTTTCAAGGGAAAATAGCCTCTGATTTTCAGACGTTTTTTGAGCAACTCACGTTTTTCGCGGCGTTTTCGCAGCGTTTTTTACGTCCGTTTTTGGAGATGTTTTCATTGGAGTCTATGAGAAAACGGCTCCAAAAACGTCCAAAGAAGTGTCCTGCACTTCTTTGACGAGGCAGTCATTTTACGCGTCGTCGTTTGACAGCTGTCAAACGACGACGCGTAAATTACAGGTCGTCGGCACAGTACGTCGGCAAACCCATTCAAATGAATGGGCAGATGTTTGCCGACGTATTGGAGCCGTATTTTCTGGCGTAAATCGAGGCATAATACGCCTCGTTTACGCCTGAAAATAGGTCGTGTGAACCCAGCCTTACTGTAAATCCTGGTGCTATATTTTCTCAGGTGGCCAGACAAATTTTGCCATTCATCAGTTCGGAGATTATTTCTGAATGTTACATGGAAATATAGTTGAAAAAAGTTGCCAGAGGAACACTTTTCACATTATTTTCCTGAACAGCGGCACTCATGCCCAAGGGCTGCACAGGAATACTGCAACATAGCCCCATTCAAGCGGTTTTGTAGATCCTTGCATAGTGATTAACTGGGGCTGCGACTGTACAGGGAAAAAAAATCTAAAGCAGAGATGCTGTCCCTTCAATCTCAGGGTCGGTGGGGGCCAGGAAGTTGGGCTCCCACCCATCATAACGTGAGGGCATATCCTAGCAATATTCTATCACTTTGTGCAATGGGAATAGTTTTTTAAGGCTTAACTGACTGCTTTTTACATCGTATCAAGTATCCTGCATAAGTGTCCCGTTAATGGCATAACCTAGTTAGACATTAACTTTTACATAAAAGAGACTAAAGTGACTAAGGTTACCATCACACGAATACACATTAATTTAATTGTTAATAGAGGTCATACATTAATAATTAAACTTCACCTTTGGAATTCAGATTGTGATGGAGTTAACATGTACAGTATGCCACACATATCAAGTGTATCGCTGCTGTAATGGAAGCCATGACAGACATTTAAACCGTCGAGCAGATTTATTATTGGACTAGCTGTGCCCGCGACTTTTTACGCGCAAACCACTGAAAAATGTACCAATGCCATTTTTTATAAGAATACTCCTAGCCTTGCACCAAAACAAAGTGAAAGAAACAAAGACAATAAACAAACTTCAATTAACCCCTTCCCCCTGCTGGCATTCTGGGCCCTAATGTCCAAGCCATTTTTTAGATTTTTCCATTGTCACATTCGAAGAGCTGTAACTTTTTTATTTTTGCGTCGGCATAGCTGTATAAGGTCTTGTTTTTTGCGGGACGACTTGCAGTTTTTATTGGTACCATTTGAGAGTAGATGCGACTTTTTGATCACTTTTTATCACATTTTTTTTAAGTCAGGATTAACAGAAAACAGCAATTTTTCCATTGTTTTTTATTTTATTTTTTACGGCGTTCACAGTGCGGGTTAAATAATGTAACAGCTTTATAGTCGGGGTCGTTACGGACGCGGCGATACCAAATATGTGTAACTTTTTTGCTTTATTGTAGTTTTTTTTAATAGTAAAGCATTTTGTAAGGGGAAAAGCTGGGTTTTTCATTTTTTTTTTTCATTTTTTTTTTTATTAACTTTATTAAACTTTTTCTACTTTTTTACTAGTCCCACTAGGGGACTTCCCTATCCTCCGATCGCTATTATAATACACTGCAATACTTTTGTATTGCAGTGTATTACTGCCTGTCCGTTTAAAACGGACAGGCATCTGCTAGGTCATGCCTGCGGCATGATCTAGCAGGCATTCGCTGCAGGCAGACCTGGGGGTCTTTATTAGACCCCCGGCTGCCATAGAAGACACAGACACTCGGCGATTTTATCGCCGGGTGTCAGTGAGATGAGAGGGAGCTCCCTCCCTCTCTCCAAAACCATTCAGATGCGGTGCTCGCTATTGTGCACCGCATCTGAAGGGTTAAACAGGTGAGATCGATACTAATATCGATCTCACCCGGCAGAGCAGGGACGCCCCCAGCCCTCAGCTGCTTCTGGCAGCTGAGAGCAGGGAGATTTCACGGCTCCCTGCCCTGTTTACTTTATTCTACAGCAGCGACGTAGTTTGGCGGCGCTCTAGAATAAAGCCCACTAATGACCGCCGTAAAAAGACGTATCGGCGGTCATTAAGGGGTTAAAAATAGTTTTCTTTCAGTAGTCAGGTTCACTACGACAACGCTTCCCTGTAAACAATGTTAGCAGTAGAACCACCAGGGATGTGTGCATAATGATTGGTGGAGTTGCTAACACGGGAGAGAGCCACATAGAGCTGGCCGTGCGCAAAGCAGCTGACACTGAGGTCTACGCCTGCAACGCGCAGCGTTTGGCCCTGCGCTTTGTTGATGGTCATAGCATAACATAAGTTGACAGGAAACTGTACACGTTTAAAACTGAAGGGAAAATTATTGGGAATAAGGGGGATTCGGGGTATAAAAACACTATCACCTGCGCCGCATCTAGTTAAAATCTCAGCTTCTATCACGTTTCGTTGGAGATTTGTGTTTGTTTTCTATGATTTGTAGTCAGGTGCCAGACTGCATGTACATACCGGGCTTCTGAGTGATATTCTACATAAATGTTTTCTGAATAAAACACAGTCAGTTTTAGTGGAAAAAGTGGGGGTGGCCACAGCTTTATTTTAACAATAACAAAAAGGAAAACCTTGTCCGTTCATAGCACATCAATTGCTTGATGTTATTCCAGATGACTATCACCTCGCATGCCGAGCCACCGCCCCCGCGTGGGCATGTCTTTGTTGATCTGCCAGGTGACCCGTGTTACAATTACCCATCAACGAACGGAACAAGCCTCCAACAAAATGCCAAACGGAGTGGGATGTAAACCTACACCGCACTCCGCCCCACCCCCTTCAGCAAGAACAAAGCCCTCTCAAAAGCGTCTTGCAAACCTGACAGAAAAATGTCCAAACCAATGTCGTTCAGGTGGACCCCATCCTGCCACATTAGATTGACGTTGTCGCCCTCCAACTGCCGATGCCTGATAACCACACCACCCTTTCCCCTCACGTGTCTGGATACCCTCACATTCAAAAGGCGCCGAGTCCTTTCCAGCGAAGCTTTGTTCCTCGCTCCTTTCCACAACACTCTCGGCACTATTTCGGACCACACCACTATCAAGTCCGAGAAAAAGGCTGCGAAACGATCAAAATCCGAACGGATGATCGAAATCAATTCGGCCACCCTTGTAGAACACAAGTCGTTACCACCGGCGTGTATCACTAAAACTGTTGGCGATTGCGACATCCTTCCGATTGCAACCACCTCGGGAAGGACCTGTAGCCATCTTAAACCTCTGATACCCCTCCAGCAAACATCCACATGCTTAAATCCAAGATCCAGCCCTCCGGGACGGTACGACGCTCTCTGGGCCGCCTAATAAATGTATGAGTGTTCAACCAACCAAACCACTGGCTTACGAACGTCTGTGGGAAACAAAATGTTTGTATCAATTAACACGTTAACAAATGAGGACGTATGTACCTTTTAAAACAACCAGACTTCCATCTGCCCAAAGTTTTAACTTCCGTTTCCGTCAAACCTGCCGCATCCGCCATAGTCGCTGCCCCAATGCGAAAAGAATGTGTGCCAAACTCGGACGGGGGCAACCCCACCGCTGACAAGCATTTTTTAAGCACTGCTGAGAATTGAAATTTTGATAGAGGGGAACCATCCACATGGGACAAAAAACATGGACCTGCGGGGCGGATCGACATGTATCTCTTGATGATCTTTACTGGGCAAAATTCCGAGGCCAAGCTAAAGATGGACAGCCATGTACCTATACCCGCCACATGTGTTTTTGACCTCCGCACGCGCACTTTTATCGATTCCGGAAGCGCGATCACATCATCCGCTAACAGTCCCGCCGGGCGCGAACGGGAAGCGGGAACTAATTCGCTAACCCGTAATGCTGCGAAAAAGGCCAGCGTAAAGGAGCATGACAACATGCAGGACTCAAAATCCGACGAACATACCGCAGTCGTGGCGTCCGCTAACCGTCCCAGTAAAATAAAGGACACCGGGCGCTGGTCGTCCGAGGTCCTCGACTCTTTTTTCCAACCCTTAACTATTTGTGAAAAAACAAAACGCTTTGTGACGTCCTCGACTCCTAACGTTTTTAGCGCAAACGCAACTCCGGATAAACGCTTTTGTACCGCCGCTGCCGATACTCCTTGTTGCCGCAAACCACTTAAATACCGTAGTGTCACCTCATGACATACCTGAGGAGAGAACATTTCTTGTACCCTAGCATAAGTCAGCCACTCCGTCCAAGCCTTACCATGACAGCTCCATGTCGTCGCCGCCAACGAATTCTGGAGTAGCGGTGTTAAATGTTCTCCGGCAGGTCCCAAAGAAAAAGAGGGCATGTGTGCCCTTCCAGTTCCGCCAGCGGATGTAATGTCCTGAAACGAAGCCACTGAAAACGGGACAAAGCATCAGCCACGTCGTTAACAACCCCCGGCACATTACATGCCCTAAAAACCACATTAACAGACAAACATTTTAATACAAATCGCCTTAGTAATGCTAGAACTGGGAGTGAGCTAGATGTTAGTCTATTAATGGCCATTACTGTACTTTCGTTATCTGACCAAAAAAGTATACGTTTGTTTGCCATTTCCTCACCCCATAGTTCTACCGCCACCACTATGGGGAACAATTCCAATAACGTTAAGTTCCTTGTAAAACCTTTTTGAAACCAATCATCCGGCCATTTTTCGGCCGACCATTTCCTGTTGAAAACTGCACCATAACCATGAGCACCCGCTGCGTCTGTATATAATTGTAAATCCGCGTTGCCCAACTCCTCTTCCCTGAGACACGATATGCCTTCATATGACTCGAGGAAGGATTGCCACACTTTGACATCATCTTTTAATAATTTTGGAAGCCTTATAAAATGATGCGGTTGCTACGCACCAGCCGTTGCCATGGCCAATCTCCTAGAGAAAACCCTGCCCATAGGGAATATCCTGCAGGCAAAAGCCAACTGACCTAACAGTGATTGTAAGTCGTGCAAAGTAATCTTTTTTGACCGCATACATCCGCCTATGGCCTGACGTAATATTTCAATCTTGTCTTCTGGTAGGCTAAGAACCATTTTTTTTGTGTCAATTTTTATTCCCAAAAAGGAGAGGCAACAGCTGGGCCCCTCCGTTTTTTCCTCCGCTATAGGGACCCCAAACAAGGACATGAAGAACCTGAATGAATTCAATGCGTATAGGCAGGATGCTTCACCCCGCGGGCCTATGAACAAGAAATCATCCAAATAATGTATAATCGATGAGTTGCCCGTTTCCATCCGCAGGACCCATTCTAAAAAGGAGCTGAACATTTCGAAATAGCGGCAGGAAATAGAGCAACCCATCGGTAAACACATGTCTACGTAATACGAACCATTTAATTGGCACCCCAACAAGTGAAAACAGTCAGGATGGACCGGGAGAAGGCGGAAGGCCGATTCTATGTCTGACTTTGCCAACAAGGCAAAAGGGCCTGCCTTCGAAACTATGTGCATAGCCCTGTCGAAAGACATGTATGACACCGCCGCCTCCTACTTAGATATTCCATCGTTGACCACATCACCTGGAGGGAAAGACAAGTGGTGAATGAGGCGAAATTTACCCTGTTCTTTCTTTGGCACAATCCCCAAAGGGGATATTCTAAGGTTGACTAGCGGCGGCTCGCAAAAGAGGCCCTCCATGCGCCCCATACTAAACTCTTTGTCAATTTTTTCCTGCGCAATGCCGGGTTGGGACTCAACGGATTTTAAATTAGACGCAAACGTGGAAGCTGTTTGGTACACGTGCGGTACACGAAAACCATATGTGAAACCGCTAATGAGCATTTCTGCTTCCTGTCTCCTGGGGTACCTGTCTAACCACGGAAGCATCTTTTGGACGTTCACCGGTGTCATCTGGCTTACCTGCAGCAACAGGCCTTGTGGGGATCTTACCTCTCTTAAAACATCGTAAAGCCGAGTGGGAACCTCCGCAGGTAGAGCATTCGTGTCTGAATTTACAAGACGCGAAGAAACGACAATGCCCTTCGTTGAAGAGCCAACAAGCCCCTGTTCTGCGTCCCGCGGCTGTAGACTGCGTGGGCGCTGAAGTGGAGGCAAGAAAGGAATTCTGTGGCCGCTGGGACATCATCAATTGTATCCAGACATCTGTGGCCTTAGAAGACCAACCGATATCTGGCCGGATCGCCAAGCGGCGCCTAAATTCCAGATCGTACCTCCACCATGCTGTCCCACCGTGTAATTTATGCGCAGAATAAATTGTATCTAAGTATGTGAATAACTCAAAGGCTTTTTCTGGCTTATGTTGGCTCGTTATACTGGCCAATACCGCAAAAGCCTGTAAACAATTTCCAAATGTTTTAGCAACTTTTTGTTTTTTATCCTCACTTTTATCAAATTTTCGTTCTTTATCCACTGTCAGCTGCTCTGGTGACACCAAAGCCCATATATCCACATATTCACATTTTTTAATTTTTTCCTTCACTTCAGACGTTATGTGTGTACCCAGTGGCGCAACTCCACAGAAATATGAATCCCTGAGTAACATCCCCGTATTATCCACCGCCTGCACAGGCTGCGGCTCCTCCGCCCCTGGGACCTTAACTGGGATCTCTGTCCCACCCATTTTCTCCAAAACATGTTTTACCATTCCAAACAATTCGGTCTCATTACTAGCATTCTTATTCCATGCTTGTGCGCATGCCAACTCACCGCTCTGCTGGACTAAGGGGCGAAAATCTGGCGTCTGCGCAGTGGGCGGCGGAGAAAGCAACGTTGCTGACTCCACTGGTGAAACGAATCTCGGTCTTCTTCGGTCAACCGATCTACTTCTCCGCCCACGTTGTCTGCTCGCGCGTGACCTCCTACTGCGTCTATCCCTTGAATCATCCGTAGAAACGGATGACGTGCGATACGCCGACCGGCTTCTATGCGAGCCTCGGGAGTGATGTCTGTATCGCCTGCTATTGGAGCGCTGTCTACGTCTACTCATCCTATCCCTAGAGCTATCTAACAGAACCAGACTCCGAGCATGTGTCCGATCCACGGCCCCTTGACCCACCTCTCTGGGATCTGCCGGCGGTAACACATCTGTTCACTTGCTCATCGTTTCTAACTTGTAGTGTACCTGGGATGCATTCAAATAAATCCTCCTCACTCTCTTCCTCTATTTGACTAGTCCCTGCCATGCTAGTATGCTGATCCCCTTCATTGTTAACTCCCCTTGCCTCTGTTGTTTCCCCCACCACCGTGGCTGATTTTCTCCCAAACCACCTAGCTAGCCTGCCAGGTGGCTTTGGAGCAGCCTGCTTTTGACCTTCCAGTTGCTCGCTGCTGTTTATAACACCCGACGCGCCGTCTAAACGCGGGGGTGTGCGGGCCTTGTCTATCCCTGCCTGACTAATAATCTGCCCTGAGGGAGGGGAGGCCTGGCTGCCTGCCAAACCTCGCCCCCCACGAGCCTGCATCGGGACTCCTGCACTAAGCCGTTCGTGCACCACAACATTCTTCTGTGCCGGGTGACGAGACGGCGCCCTCCCCCACTTCTTAGGTCTAGTGGGGGAGGGACTCAGACGAGCAGGCGGACGGCACCTCCGAGCGGGCCGTGCGCTGCTCGCTAACGGCTCAGACACTGAGCCATCCAGCTGCTCCGACCCACCTATTAAGAGCGGTGTGAGCCAAGCTGAACCTTCCTTCTCAATCTTTTCCTGTAGAAGCGCTAACAACGCTTGCTCCGCCATCGCTATGACACTGTCCTCTGTTTGCTACGACTCGTCTAAGAGGTTCCTCACACTGCAGGGGAGCGGGAAAAGAGGCTGAATCCCGGAAGTGTCTCCTTATTTATCCCTTTTACCCTCCCCACCCATGTGTCCCTCTGGACCAATCCTATTCTCCCCCCAACACTCAGTTAGCCCCTAGGGATATTTAAAGGAGAACTCACCTACAGTCAAAGGTTCACCGGCTTAACACAGCCTGTGAACCCTAATTACATAGTTTTGGTAGGCTTACATTTCTAAGGAGAATTATGGGAACGCCGACTTTTAAATTAATTTTGTGTGACGGAAGACCGGGAATTTAAAAATTCCATCAGATAGTTGGTAGCGTCTTCATGTTCAATGACTCCGTTGATAGAGATATATTCTGCATTTTAACCATGAACACACGTCAATATTTCAGCATTTATTGCTGCTGCCTAGTCGTTGCGAGGGGTCAAAATAGCTCTTTTGCATAGCCAAAAGTTTTCATGATTTGTTATTTGCGTTGGGTCATCATACACAGAAGAAATGAGGTCTTGCAGTGATGGAAGAGTACAACAGAAATTATCAGGCAAAATAACTTTCCCTTCTCCTTGCGGATACGTGCCGTCACCAATTTTTAGTAATAAATCTGAAAACTCTTGTGCATTTTTGTTGCCTCCTGTTCGCGCCCGCATATTTATTGTTAAATGCATTGGTATAACGTTGCGCCACAGACTTGAGCTCTTTAGGCAGGCTCTAATTTCATCTGCCCTCGTTCCTCGTGGTATGACTGGCAAAGTCTGCCTAAAATCGCCACAGAAAAGCATTGTCATACCACCCATGGGCCAGTCATTTTGTCTGATATCACGCAAGGTTCTATCTACTGCTTCTACCGCTTTACGGTTTGCCATAGTGCACTCGTCCCATATTACTAAGCAGTAATCGCATAGATGCCTTGCTTTGTCGCTGTTTCTAGAAACATTACATACTGGTTTTCCGTAAGAGTCAAGTTAATCGGGATCTTGAACATTGTATGGGCGGTTTTGCCTACGGGCAACAATGTGGCTGCTATGCCCGATGGAGCGATAGCAAGAGCAATTTTGCTTTGAATGCGTATTTGGGCCAACATGACTTTGGTGAGAAATGTTTTTCCCGTCCCACCGGGTGCATCTACAAACAGGATTTCTCCCAAAGCACCATCTACACTATGACCCACGAGATTGAATATCATACGCTGTTCCGCTGTCAAACTCGAGACACAGTTTTGCAATGTTTCGCACATTTCCGCTGGATTTTAGTTTATTTCCGCCGCGTATTCTATATTAATGCTTTCCCATGTCTAAAGCTGGTGTGGGCATACCATATTGAGAGACAGGATTACCCCCTATAGATGTAACTATGTCTTGGAAAGCCAGCAAACATCGATTCATATTACTTTCACGCAACGTATCATTCAGTTCGCCGTTATTGTTTAGTTGTGCATTCCTGAAAAAGTCTTAACCCCTTAATGACCGGGCCATTTTGCACGTTAATGACCAAGGATTATTTTTTGTTTTTTCACGGTCGCATTCCAAGAGTCGTAACTCTTTTTTTATTCCGTCGACATAGCCGTATAAGGGCTTGTTTTTTGCGTGACGAGTTGTATTTTGTAATTGTACAATTTTTAGATGCTTATAACATATTGATTAACTTTTATTAACTTTATTTTAGGAGAGAATTGAAAATAAGCAGCTATTCCAGCATTAATTTTCACGTTATAAATTTACGCCGTTTACTATGCAGCGTAAATAATATGTTCACTCTATTCTATGGGTCGGCACGATTACGGGGATACCAAATATGTAAAGGTTTTATATGTTTTTTCTACGTTTGCACAATAAAAACCCTTTTAGAAAAAAATTACTTGTTTTTGCATCGCCGCATTCCAAGAGCCGTAACGTTTTTATTTTTCCGTCGATGTGGCCGTACGTGGGCTTGATTTTTGCGGCACAATGTGTAGTTTTCATTAGTACTATTTTGGGGTACATAGGACTTATAGATTAACTTTTATTTAATTTTTTATGGGGGGAATGGGAGAAAAGAGAGAATTTTGACGTTGTTTTTTGTGTTTTCTTTGGACGCTGTTCATCCGGCGGTTTAATTAATATGTTCATTTTATTGGTCAAGATGTTACGATCACGGGGATACCATATATGTGTGTGTGTGATTTGTTTTGACCGTTTTACTAAATAAAACCACTTTTTGGGCCAAAAAAGTAGTTTTATTTCACTTTGAGGGTATGTTCACACGTAGTCAACAAAAACGTCCGAAAATCCAGAGCTGTTTTCAAGGGAAAACAGACCCTGCTTTTCAGATGTTTTTTTACCAACTCGCATTTTTCGCTGCGTTTTTACGCCGTTTTCGCAGCGTTTTTTACGTCCTGCACTTCTTTTTACGAGGCGTAATTTTACGCGTCGTAATTGCCGTACGACGCGTAAAATTACGCGTCGTGTGGACAATACAGCGTTCTACCCATAGAAAGTAATGGGCAGATGTTTGACGACGTATTTGAGACATATTTCCAGACGTAAAACGAGGCAAAATACGCCTCGTATACGTCTGAAATTTGGCCGTGTGAACATACCCTAACTGTAATTTATTTTTATTTTTTTCACAAACTTTATTTAACTGTTTTACATTTTTTTTTTTAGTTCCACCAGGGGACTTCACTATGCGATGTGCCGATCGCATATATAATGCTTTGGTATACTTAGTATACCAAAGCATTATTGCCTGTCAGTGTAAAACTGACAGGCAACCTGTTAGGTCATGCCTCTGGCATCGCCTAACAGGCAGATGCTGAAGACAGACCTGGGGGTCTTTGTTAGACCCCCGGCTGTCATGGAAACCCGACGGTGACCCGCGATTTGTTTGCGGGGGCGCCGATCGGGTGACAGAGGGAGCTCCCCCCTCTGTCAAACACATTAAATGCCGCTGTCACTATTGACAGCGGCATTTAATGGGTTAAACTGCCGGAATCGGCGCGCGCTTCGATTCCGGCAGTTGCAGCAGGAGCCAGGCTGTGTAGAACAGCCGTGCTCCTGCCGCTGATCGCGTGGGTAAACTGTCAGTACCCGCGCGATCACAGGACAGATATATCCGTCCTCCTGTGCGAACTAGCAGCTGCTGAGGACGGATATATCCATCCTTCAGCGTTAAGGAGTTAAACTAATTTTTCCTGATATTTTTGCTACAACTGTGCAGCATCCGAAAGTCCACAAAAAACAGCAAAATGGCAAACAAATGACGCAAGCGATGTGGACTATCGCTGAAGCATGCTTCGGCCAAAGCGCCATCCCAATGCTGATCACCATCTAGCAAGTGACGCACTCGGCAATCAGCCTGGTAAGTAGGATATTCAAAATTGTCAACCTTTCGCAATTCGGCAAAAGAAGTAGGTCCTCGCACTGTATGTAGAAGTAAGCGTAAGTAATAGCATTTGGAGTTGTTTGGATGCTCCCTATAGACTTGTGACTTCGTCGTATTCATTATTATTTCTCAACGCAAATGTGGCCTGGTCACTACCCTTGCTGATGTATTTACATATATATTTGATGGCTCCGGCGCTGTTACATAGTTCGACGTTGATGTGAGCTTGATATGTTCTTGATAACACCGATGAATAGTGTACAACCCTTAGATTGTCCAAAACAATTTCTTGATCATGTAACCTGACTGCAGCTGTGATACCGCCTTGGAGGAGTGATGTTCGACTATACAACGGATACCTGTTTTCCCCCAACATCGTTTGCTCTAACAGCGCTCTAGGTATCTTTTAGAGCAGGGGTCTCAAGCACGTAGCCCGCGGTCCACATGCGGCCCCTGGGGCTGTCATCTGCGGCCCGCGGGACAAAGAGCCGCTAGTATCGGCTCTGCTCCGAGACTCTGGAATTCCCTGACATCGCTGTCCACATATAAACAACGATGTCTGGGGCTTCCCCATTGCCTAAGTCCCGTGCAGAGCGCTAGTATAGGCTCTGCTCCGTGACTCTGTGGAATTCCCTGACATCGCTGTCCATATATGGACAGTGTGTCAGGGTCTTCCCCAGAGCGGAGTCCCGGGCAGAGCGCTAGTATCGGCTTTGCTCCGGGACTCTGTGGAATTCCCTGACATCGCTGTTCATATATGGACAGTGTGTCAGGGTCTTCCCCAGAGCCGGAGTCCCGTGCAGAGCGCTAGTATAGGCTCTGCTCCGGGACTCTGGAATTCCCTGATATCGCTGTCCATATATGGACAGTGTGTCAGTGTCTTCCCCAGAGCGGAGACGCGGGCAGAGCGCTAGTATCGGTGTCCATGTTTGGACACACAATGTCTGGGTCTTCCCCAGAGCCAGAGTCCCGTGCAGATCACTAGTATAGGCTCTGCTCTGGGACTATGGGGAAGCCTCTGACATCGCTGTCCATACATCGACAATGATGTCAGGGGTTTCCCCAGAGCAGGAGTCCCAGTGATGTCAGGAGCACAGCTGAAGCCCCAGGAAGAGTCTACTAGCGCTCTGCCCGGGACTCCAGCTCTGTGGTTGCCCCTGACATCTCTGTCCATATATGGACAATGATGTCAAGAGCAGAGCTGGAATTCCCAGGCAGAGTGCTAGAAGTGGCTTTGCTCCGGGACTCCAGCTCTGGGCAAGCCCCTGACATCACTGTGGGAGCATCTGCGGAGGGTACTGTGGCAGCATCTGCGAAGGGCACTGTGGAAGCATCTGCGGAGGGCACTGTGGCAGCATCTGTGGAGGGCACTGTGGCAGCATCTACGGAGGGCACTGTGGCAGCATCTACGGAGGGCACTATGGCAGCATCTACAGAGGGCACTGTGGCAACATCTACAGAGGGCATTGTGGCAGCATCTACAGAGGGCACTGTGGCAGTATGTACAGAGGACACTGTGGCATTATCTAGGGGTGTGTTGCATTATCTACAGAGGGCACTGTGGCATTATCTACAGAGGACACAATGGCATTATCTAGGGGTGTGTTGCATTATCTACAGAGGGCACTGTGTCATTATCTACAGAGGGCACTGTGGCAGCATCTACAGAGGTCTCTGTGGCAGCATCTACAGAGGGCACTGTGGCAGCATCTACAGAGGGCACTGTGGCAGTATGTACAGGGGACACTGTGGCATTATCTAGGGGTGTGTTGCATTATCTACAGAGGGAACTGTGGCATTATCTACAGAGGGCACTATGGCATTATCTAGGGGCATGTTGCATTATCTACAGAGGGCACTGTGGCAGCATGTACAGAGGACTATGTGGCAGCATCTACAGAGGGCACTGTGGCAGCATCTACAGAGGGCACTGTGGCAGCATCCACAGAGTGCACTGCGGCAGCATCCACAGAGGGCACTGCGGCAGCAATCACAGAGGGCACTGCGGCAGCATCAACAGAGGGCACAGCTGTAGCATCCAGAGAGGGCACTGCGGCAGCATCCACAGAGGGCGCTGCGGCAGCATCCACCGAGGGCACTGTGGCACTATCTAAAAAGGAACTGCCCAATCTTGACATGTGTGTCTGCCAAACGCTGCTAACTGAGTCGCCGGACTGCATTTAGCGACACTTAAACTGGAAAACTGGATTGTTGAAATAAGCACGTGGAGAATTTTCTCAAATTTTAAACCTAGAGGTATTATTATAGTAATGTAGTATTATTATTATTATTATTATTATTATTATTATAGTAATATAGTGTTATAGTAGTTCAAATAACTAATTGATTAACAATAATTTTGGATTCTATCAAATTTGAAAGTAATGCTGCTCAACTCCCCATTTTTTCTATATGTGGCCAACTTACCCGGCCGACTTTGAGACCCCTGTTTTAGAGCAATGACCCTCCTGCATGCAAGGAGAGTTTCTATCTAAAGCGCCGCATGGCCCATGAACCATGTGCGTCTTTAAAATCTCATGCAATATCGGATCCTTGTTCCGATCAGGAAATTCAGCACTTATGACCCTGTCTACAGCATCGTGACAATTTTTTTCTTGAAGCCACAGGAGAATGTGGGCGTGTGGCAAGCCACACTTTTGCCACTCAACGCTGTACATGAAACAAAGAGCTGAACTGAAAACTTTTCGTTTTGTGATCAGGTCGATCATCAACTTTAGTTTTAAGTGGAAAACTCTGGCTATAATATCATGCCTATCATAAGACGCTGTCACGGTTTGTGGGTTTGTGGACCCACTAAGCCGTACCGCCGTAGCGGGGAGGCAGCTGGCCAATTAACAGGGAACCCCAGCAATACAAAGTCCCGCACAAGGGTACCAGGATAGTCCAGACAGTGGCCGCAGCTCTGGCACTGATGGAGATGGGTACAGCAGGTAACGCCAGATGTGGCAGATGACAGCAGGTGCCGCAGGTTGCGCCAGACGTGGTGAATCACTCTGGATGTGGCAGATGACACAGGACGTGGCGGATGACAGAGATGCTGCAGGTTGCGCCAGACGTGGCGAATCCCTCTGGACGTGGCAGATGACACAGGTGCAGTAGACACGACTCCAACTAGTAGGCACAGGAACAAGAACACAGCACGGGATACAGGAACAGGTAACAGGGCACGGGTAACAATGGGAATGGGAAACACTAAGGGACCATTTGCAAGACAGACTTGGGAATAACTAACAACGCTCAGGCAAGGATCAGATGGGCTGGGGCCCTCTTATAGTCCAGGGAATCATGTGTGTTGATGATGATGATTTCCTACATGTGCACGTGCTGGCCCTTTAAGAGCGGGCACGAGGGTGCACGCGCACCCTACGGGACACAGTGGACCGGAGCGGAAGTGAGTGCTGGTGTCTCCTGGGAAGGTGATGGGGACCAGCGCTCACAGATCCATGGCTGCGGGCGTCAGGATGTGAGTGGACCCGACGGCCCGCGGCCATGGACGCTACAGTATCCACCCTCTTACACCCCTCTTTTTGGGACTAGGAACTTTTTAATGAGAGCAGGGGCATCGAGGTTCTCCTCCGGCTCCCAGGACTTCTCCTGAGGACCATACACTCTCCAGTCCACCAAACTGAAAGTCCTTCCTTCTACCCTCTTGCAATCCAGGATCTCCCTCACCTCGAATACATCAGAAGAACTGCTGGGAGCAACTGTGGAACTGGAAGTCTTGCTGTAGCGGTTCAGGACCACTGGTTTCAGGAGGGACACATGAAAGAAGTTGGGGGATTCTGAGGGTAGGGGGCAGCCGCAGCTTATAGGAGACAGGGTTAATCTGTTGCAGAACCTCAAAAGGACCCTTGGAACCTGGGAGCAAGCTTATATGAAGGCACCTTCAAACGAATCTTCCGTGAGGATAGCCAGACATTGGTACCCGGAAGATACTGATGCGGCTCTCTTCTCTTTGGATCTGCTTTTCGCTTCATGCGATCGACTTCCAGCAAAATAGAGGACCTGGTCTGTTGCCAGATTTGCAGAAAGTCCCCAAATGAAGAGTCAGCAGCGGGTCCCTGAGATGTAGTCAACACTGGAAGAGGGACTCTAGGATGTTGACTGTACACGATGTGAAATGGAGTGGAAGTGGTGGATTCACTTGTGTGGTTGTTGTACGAGAACTCGGCCCATGGAAGAAGCTGTACCCAGTTATCGTGCTGTGAAGAGATGAAGTGCCGGAGATAATTCTCCATTATCTGGTTGATCCTGTCGACTTGCCCATTGGACTGAGGGTGATAAGCTGAGGAAAAGTCCAATCTCACATCCTGGAGTTTACAGAGGGCTCTCCAGAACTTTGGAGTAAACTGAACCAGCCGGTTGGACAAAATGTGAAGAGGCAAGCCATGCAAGCGAAAGATGTGTAGAATGAAGAGACTCGCCAGTCGGGGAGCAGAAGGTAGGCCGGTCAGCTGGATAAAATGTGCCATCTTAGAGAACCGGTCCACCACCACCCAGACAGTGTAGCATCCTGCTGAGGGGGGAAGGTCTGTGACAATGTCCATCGCAATGTGCTGTCAGGGGGAATTGGGTACAGGCAGGGGTTGAAGCAGGCCTGCAGGCTTGGAGTGAGTAACTTTGTTAGAAGCACACACCGGGCAAGAAGAGAGTCCAGAACATCTTTAGCCATTTAAAAAAGATAAATATTTATGCCGTCATTCACATCAGTTGTGGTCAGTGCAATTGATTGCTGTTGTTTGGCGTTTTTTTACTCTGATCTCCTCCCCCTTATCCACATGTGTATTTAAGATGTTTGTTCTACCTTGCTTTTACATATTTTTGGCCCGATGAAGACGCAGGTTCTGCGTTTAAACACAATGCCCCTCTTAAATAAATCCACCTATTATTATTAGTACTATGCCTATTCTTCCTTTGTGTAGCGCTTTCCCATATCCATTTTTTTAATATATTTTTACCAAATATATATATCTTTTTTAAATGTCTATTCCTTGCGGCACAATACAATTGATGCCGGTATCTGGATATTGAAAGCTGCAACCTGATTTTATTACTGCCTATATCCCTAAGGTGTACTTGCCAGTACATACTTTGTTAGGTGAGTGTTTTAACTTACCATCACTTTAATTTACTTACCTATCAGATTTATCTTGCACCATGTGGTGATGTGTTAGTTTTTCTCTTCCCAGACACCACAGAACATCTTTAGGTAGCGTGGGCCACCAGTAGGGATTTACGGACACCAGCATGCCCAGCCAGTTTAGAACTGTGTCCCCAGCAGAGAATTCTTCTCCTGTCTGCCAACCGAACAAAAGTCTTCCCCGGAGGAATGTATCTAACCTGCAGAGGATTAGCAGTGACAATGCAGGACGGGTCTATGATAGTCTGAAGGGACTCCACCATGTCTTCCGTCTCAAACGGTCTGGACAGGGCATCGGCCCTCACATTCTTGTCAGCGGGACGGTAGTGGAGCACAAATTGGAAACGGGTGAAGAACAGCGACCACCTGGCTTGACGGAGATTTGGTCATTGAGTGGACTGAAAGTAGGTAAGGTTCTTGTGGTCGGTGTAGATCAGGAAATGATGAGCTGTTCCCTCCAGAAGATGTCTCCACTCCTCCAGAGCCAATTTGGTGACCAGTAGCTCCCGATCTCCAATAGAG
Source organism: Rhinoderma darwinii (assembly GCF_050947455.1). NCBI lineage: Eukaryota > Metazoa > Chordata > Amphibia > Anura > Rhinodermatidae > Rhinoderma > Rhinoderma darwinii. The sequence goes on along the minus strand of NC_134688.1, from coordinate 338,143,051 downwards.
TAATTGCGCTCAGCAGTAGAAAAAAGTCTTGAGTAGTAGCCACATACTACTGCCTTTCCTTTGGAGTTCCTCTGGAACAGAAGTGCACCTGCACCAACAGAGGAAGCGTCTACCTCCAATGAGAACTGCCGAGATACGTCAGGATGATGGAGGATCGAGGCTGAAGTGAAGGTTTTTTTTAGACTAATAAATGTGGACCCTGCCTCTGGGGCCCACACCTTGGTGTTCACACCCTTCTTGGTAAGGTTGGAAATAGGAGATGTCAGTGATGAGAAGTTTGGGATAAACTGCAGGTAGAAATTGGCGAATCCCAGAAAAAGCTGTATGGACCTCAGACCTTGAGGACGTGGCCACTCCAGGACTGCTCTCACTTTCTCAGGATCCATCTTGAGACCTTGATCCAATATGATGTAGCCCAGGAATGGCAGAGAACTCCTCTCAAAGATGCACTTCTGCAGCTTGGCGTATAACCGATTCTCCCTTAATCGTAGTAAGACTTGACGGACATGCCTCCGATGAGTCGTCGGATCTGGGGAGGAAATCAAAATATCATCGAGATAAACAACAACACAGATATAGAAGAGATATCGGAAGATATAATTAACGAATTCCTGAAACACTGCAGGAGCGTTACCCAGTCCGAAGGGCATCACTAGGTATTCGTAGTGTCTGTCCTGGGTGTTAAATGCTGTCTACCATTCGTCACCCCAGCGAATCCGGATTAGGTTATAAGCCCACCGCAGGTCTAGCTTAGAAAAAATGTTGGCTTCTCATATGCGATCAACAGGTATTTGTTCTTGACCGTGATCTGGTTGAGACCACAGTAGTCAATGCAGGGTCGAAGAGATCCATGCTTCTTTTTAACGAAGAAGAACCCAGCCCCGGCAGGGGAGGAGGACTTTCATATGAAACCCCTCTCCAAATTCTCCTTGATATAGGATGACATGGATAGAGACTCTGGCAAGGACAGAGGATATACTCGACCACGGGCGAGAGAGGCATTAGGAACCAGTTAAATGGGGCAGTCATAAGTCCGATGTGGAGGCAGCGTCTCAGCCTCCTTTTTGCTGAAGACATCTGCAAACTGAGCAAACGGGGGGGGGGGGCAGTCCCGCCAATGACTGAGGTAGAGGAGGCTGGACAGGATGGATCTGCAATAGACAACCACCTAGGCACTTGGAGCCCCATTGGAGAACCTCTCCGGAATTCCAGTCCAGGACTGGGGCATGTAGTCGAAGCCAAGGCAGGCCCAGCAGAACAGGATTGATGGCCTTGGGCAAAACAAGGAAAGATATTAGCTCGGAATGAAGGAGCTTCAACGGCTTGGAAACTATGGGATCAGGCAGAGGCAGTCCATTAACTGAGGCAACAGCCAAAGATGTCTCCAGGGGAACTGTGGGAAACTGAAGATGATCCACTAGATCTTTTTGGATGAAGTTTGCAGCAGACCCAGAGTCAAGATAGGCAGAAACCCGATGCGTCCTCTCGCCGGATACTGGGGTCACAGGAATAGTCAGCTTGGAACAGAATGCTTTATTAGGTACCGTTCCACCTAGGGTTGTCTCTCCAACCAATCCTAGGCAATGGGGTCTCTGTGGCCTCTGGGGACACAGACGCACAATATGGCCTCCGAGGCCACAATACAGACAAAGTCCAGAAGTGCGTCTGCGTTGTTTCTCCTGGATAGACAATTTGACATGGTACATCTGCATAGGATACTCTGGTGGGATGACTGAGGAGGATTGCTGGAAAGAAGAATCCACTTTAGGAAGTTCTCTCTCCTGGGAAACCTCTTGGGAACGCTCCCGGATCCTCATGTCAACCCGGGTGGCAAGTAGGATAAGATCGTCCAGGGTAGATGGCAGCCAGCTCGTCCTTAATCCCCGAACACAGTCCCTGCCAGAATGTGGCCACCAAAGCCTCGTTGTTCCAGGTTAACGCAGCAGCCAGCATACAGAACTGAATAGCATACTCGCCCACGGAGAGGTCTCCCTGGTGTAGGGTCATCAGGGATGCAGCAGCCGAAGAAACTCTCCCAGGTTCCTCAAAGATCAAGCAGAAGTTCCGTAAGAAGCACTGTAAATCACGGGTCTCTGGTCCCTGATGTTCACACAGAGGATTAGCCCATGCCAGGGCTTTGCCAGTAAGAAGAGAGATGATGAAGGCGATCCTGACGTCATCCGAAGAGAAGGACCTGGCATGTAGTCTGAAGTGGATCCGGCACTGATTCAAAAATCCTCTGCAGGTCCTCTGGTCTCCATCATAGCGTGGAGGTAGCGGCAAGAAGCACAGGAGATCGGTACTGGTACAGACAGGAAGTGTAGCAGGAGGAACAGCAGGAATCGGTGTGGTGACGACTGTGGTTGGAGCTGGCAGCCGATGGGCTATGGCGTTCACCGACAGGGGGAGTTGGTCTTGCCGTGACTGGAGGTCTTACATCTCGGCCAGCATGGCTTGTGTCATCAAGGTCTCAGGCTGACCAGCGGGGTCCATGGACTGAGCGTACTGGGTTTGTGGACCCACTAGGCCGTACAGCCGTAGCGGGGAGGCAGCTGGCCAAACAACAGGGAACCCCAGCAATACAAAGTCCCGCACAAGGGTACCTGGATAGTCCAGACAGTGGCCACAGCTCTGGCACTGATGGAGATGGGTGCAGCAGGTAACGCCAGACATGGTGGATGACAGCAGGTGCCGCAGGTTGCGCCAGACATGGTGAATCCCTCTGGACGTGGCAGATGACACAGCATGTGGCGGATGACACAGATGCCGCAGGTTGCGCCAGATGTGGCGAATCCTTCTGGACGTGGGAGATGACACAGGATGTGGCGGATGACACAGATGCCGCAGATTACGCCAGACGTGGCGAATCCCTCTGGACATGGCAGATGACACAGGTGCAGTAGACACGACTCCAACTAGTAGGCACAGGAACAAGAACACAGCACGGGAAGTAGATGGGGACCAGCGCTCACAGATCCATGGCTGCGGGCAATAGGAGGTGAGTGGACCTGACGGTCTGTGGCCATGGACGCTACAGACACCTGTCCTGCAAGTTCTTGGGAAATCTCTTATCACTTTGGATTAGTTGTGAACGTTATGAAAAGATCAGGCCGGCCGTATTTTCGGACATAGCAGAAAGCATCTTGTGTACGTTCAAGCATGTAACACAAACCACCGGTAAAACTGGATGGCAGGATAACTAATCGCCTTAAGTTTTTCCTGTTATTTTCTTGTTGCATGGCGTCTCGCAGATGTATGTAATCTTCAGCGCGTGAACGTGTCTGGTTAGTGCGTATGTACACTAAACCCTCCATCTCTATTTTCGCATACATGACCACAATAAATTGACTGAACAATCCTCAAAATCGTTGCAAATAGATAAAACGATTATGTCTTATCTGCAGAAGGCATGAATAAAATTGCTGGACTGATATATTTTAATTAAAAATTTGTTACCCTAGCAGTAGGATTAACTTGGTAGAGTCCAAAATTGTACCCATCTTCGCCGTGGCAATAAATTAAAGGATATTGCAGGGCGTTGTAAGCTCTGTGTGTTTCAAAAATGTGTTGCAGGCGATCATCGTGAGTGTGCAACACGATCTCACGCCTATCGCACTCCTGATCAACTAAAACCACTGCAACTTAATCTGTGACGGGGGCGTAATACCTGGCGCGGTGTTCAGCAACAGGACGTCTATCTGCGCTGATGATCATTTTGTAAGTATTGCTTTGCCCCTGAGGAATAGACTGTAATGCAGCTTTGAAACTATGCATGTACAGATTCACCTGATGCAGCATGTTTTGAAGTGGAGATATAAGGTTACTATTTAGTTGTGGAAAGTTCTGATTTCTGATATTGGCCTGTTCATTGTAATCTGATACAGAATAAATCTGAAGAAATTTTGGCTCATCTTGTGGTAGCAACGTTCCGATGAGATGGTAAACTTGGCCTTTCACCTTGAAGGTTGGCATGTAATTAGTAATTAGTTTTGCCCCAAAGATGTCATTTGGAATGAGCTGTTATATAAACGGATACTGTCTAAAAAGTGTTTTGATTGTAGATGGTCACCATTTAAAAGTTGTTTTTTTTAAAGGCTCTGGAGGTTTTTGAAATTTTTCAATGTGAACTTTACCACTTGAACAACAGATTCCATTTGGTTCTTTTCTCCATTTGAGAGCACCGCAAAAATTGCAAATTACGACCATACTACCTACGGAAGCGAATTCAGCATAGTCAATCCTAGGGGGAATACATAAAATCTGTGGTTTCCTTATTGACTCAAGGAACAATATTGTTTGCCGCACCATACTCCTGAGACTCATCAGAATCTTCTGATGAAATAGACATTCTATTAAGAGAGTGTCGAATTTGATCAGCCTCTAAGTGTGATTGACCTTGTTCTGCTGTTTCTGCCTGCCGTATTTCATCTACTCTTTCCCTTTCAGTCAATAAATAACTTTCATTATTTTGGCGCGTGCGTAATTCGCTCTAGCTGATTCCCATCGTTGTTGATATTGGTCTTCGCTTTTGAGAGCTCTGGCATAGTTGTGACGTTTGTGATCGGCGGTTAATCGCGCTTCACTTTCTTCACTACTTTCAAGCTGTCGAGAGGCCACTGTGTGAGCTCTCTGACAACTCAAGCGAGATTCTCTGTCGGTGACAGTTTCAGATTCGCGTGACGATGCATGGCGCTCTCGGTCAGCAGATAGTTGCGCTTCGCGTTCCTGGTTACTCTCCGGAGACCGAGAGGCCGCCATGCGAGCACGCTGTATACTTTTTTTTTAAATTAATCCAATTTTATTGACAGTCATACAACATCTGTATCAGCATCATATACAACAGTTCCAGCATGACAGAGAAAAACCCAACATTGCCCCCCCCCCAAACCCCTGCACAGCCCCCATCAGTATCTCTAAGGCTATGTCCACACTGAGTATTTTGCAGGAGGAATATCTGCCTCAAAATTCCGTTTGGAAGTTTGAGGCAGATTTTCCTCTCCCTGCACGCCGATTTTCACTGAGTTTTTCGTGGCGTTTTTCGCCCGCGCCCATTGAGCGCCGCGGGCATAAAACACAGCGAAATACGCTTTCTCTGCCTCCCATTGAAGTAAATTGGAGGTCAGAGGCGGAAACGCCCGAAGATAGGGCATGTCGCTTCTTTTTCCCGCGATGCAGTTTTACTGCTCACGGGAAAAAGACGCCGACGCCTCCCATTGAAATCAATGGGAGGCATTTTCGGCTCGTTTTTGCCGAGTTTTGCGACGCGGTTTCCACATCAAAAAACTCGGCAAAATACTCCGTGTGAACATAGCCTAACAGTTACACTTGATACAGAAAAGAAAAACAGAAACAGTTCCATGAGCAGGATCCCTCACTACCCCCCCCCCATCTGCTCCTAAAGGGACTACAAATGGTCCCTTAGAGGACTTGCGTCTGTATTCTGCTCAGCTCAGAGGACACCACCCCAGGACAGGCCAACCATCTTCCCCACTGCTTATCAAATTTCTTCTCATTGCCCCTTTTTGAGAATATTTTATATTCCATCAGAATGTTATGATTTAGCATTCCCACAATTTCCCTCTGCACGGGGGCCCCGTTCCACGTCCAGCCAATGTTTAGCAATACATTTCGTAGTCTGATAGAATAGAATTTTTGCAATTGCCAAACCTTCCAATCTGTTGCTCTCCAGTTCCCCCACAAACCCCAGCAGCAAGACCTTGGGATCTGCCGCCAATTCCAGACGAGCACGCTGTATACTTAGCTGAGACTCACCCTGGGTAGAAGTTTCTGATGGCGAGTTCTGGCCTGACGTTCTTGAGCTGTAGCAAGAGTCGCCTCATGATCTTCTTCAGATTCCTAAGACCTAATTAGTCTCATTCTTTTTGCATTTCTGCTATATTAAGAAATATTTGATCTTTTTCTGGAAGGCATTTACTCTCTTGAGACCGAGAAGCCTCTGTCCGGGCCCTTTGAGACAACCAATCAGATTACAGTTTTTTGAGGCAGCTTGGTGCATGAAAGCAGCGAGCGGATTGGTTGCTTTATCTCTCTTCTATGTGTAATATCCAATACAGACAAATATTGTAACCGTTGTCAATAGCAACCAATCAGATTACAGTTTAGATTCTTGTGAGGCAGCTAGGAGAATGAAAGCAGCAACCTGATTGGTTATTTTATCTCCCTTCTATGCGTAAGAACCAAAATAACCAATCAGATTGTAGTTATCTGATTGGTTGCTATATCTCCTTACTATGTGTAAAAATCAATGTAGACAAATGTTGGAGCTGTTGTCCATAACAACCAATCAAAGTACAGTTCTTTTTTTCTGAGGCAACTTGGACAATGAAAGCAGAAACCTGATTGCTAGTTATATGTGCCTCCGATGCATAAAAAAAACCCAATATAGACGAAAGTTGGAGTTGTTGTCCTTAGCAACAAATCAGATCACAGCTGTAATTTGTCCAAGGCAGCTTGAAAAATTTGCAGCAATCTGATTGATTACAACCATTTGGAGCAGTAGCCCATAGCAACCGACTGGTGTCTATTGTTCCTAGACAATACAAAATGAAAGTAAAAATGTGATTGGTTGCCACGGTTTCCATGTGTTTGTTGTTGTTGTTGTAATAATGCAATGTAAATGAATTTTTGAAAAAATTTAATTTGCATATCTTCTGATTGAGTGAACCGATTGCGATGATATAAAAACTAAATGTTACTTCAAGTTGACCCCTATGTATTTTTTGGGGGAAATATTTTCAATGTACAGACATGCAAAGTTTAGAGTTTTGTTATATGTAGAGCTTTACACCAGTTTTCTGGAGTCAATACATTGAAAAATATGGCATTCGGGATGAGCACTTTATTTAGATAGGCCCTGTGCCACTTTTTTCAACACATTTGGATACATTAGAATTTCATCCGTTCTAGAATTATTTTTATCCTGTGACATATTTATCGAAAGGACATAGCACTTAGGAAAATACTATTTTTTTGCGATGCGAGCTGTAGTTTTTATTGGCACCATTTTAGGTTCCATATAATGTACTGGGAAAATACAAAACAAAAATCTTTGTGGGGTGGAATTGAAAAAACACCACAACCAGTCCATTGCTTTTTGAGTTTTATTTTTACGTCTTTTACTGTGTGGTAAAAACCACAACAGAAGAAAATAGGACTTGTTCTATTTTTCAACGGACCCTTTACACGGTCTATTGAAACAACAGTCGTGTGAACGGCTCCATTTAAATACATGCGTCTGTGTGACGGCCGTTGTTATAAATATGAGTATATGATCGCAAGAAACAAACACATAGTACACAAATTCATAAATAATTTAGCTATTTGGACTGATTCAGGATTAGCAGATCCGTTATGAGATGTATTGGTTCTAAAGGAAATAATCAGCTTAGCTTAACTCCTTAAAGGGAATGTGTTGCCAGAAAAACATGTTTTTTTTAAAAAAATTAAACATTTAGTGTGTGGGTGATTAAACATTGTTCAAATTTTTTTTATTTTTTTCGCGAGTCAGGAAATATTATAAATTTTTTCTAATTTATAATACTACCCATTTTTGGTCACTAGATGGAGCTAGTTCCCAAAATTGCAGCATTGCAACATTGGGTTAAAAGCCCTCGCTCTAGTGAGCTCTCAGCATCCCCCCCTCCTTTATCCTGGCTAGTGCCGGGATAAACGAGGGGTTTGAAAGGTTTAACCTCCTACACTGTGTGTCGCCATTTTTTGAGGTAACCCACAGTGTAGTAGGTTTACATACAGTAGTAAACACACACAAACACTAACATACATTGAAATCTCTTACCTGCTCCTGCCGCCGCGGCTCCCTCCGGCCCGTCCGCTCCGTCTGCTGCCGCTGTTCCATGTGCACAAGTCCGGAAGCCGCGACCGGAAGTAGTAATATTACTGTCCGGCCGCGACTTCCGGTCCACAGGAAAATGGCGCCGGACGGCGCCAATTTCGAATAGGACTGTGTGGGAGCGGCGCATGCGCAGTTCCCACACAGACGCCGTACACGGCAGTCAATGGGACGGGAGCCGTTCACAGTCCCTATGGGACTGTGGCTGCCGTATTCCATGTCTGTGTGTGTCGTTAATCGACACACACAGAAATGGAACAAAAAATGGCAGCCCCCATAGGGAAGAAAAAGTGTAAAAATAAGAAACAGTAAAACACAAACACACAAATGAATATAAACGTTTTTATTAAAGCACTAACATCTTTAACATATAAAAAAATTATTTGTGATGACACTGTTCCTTTAACGCCGAAGGACGGATATATCCATCCTCAGCAGCTGCTAGTTCACGCAGGAGGACGGATATATCCGTCCTGTGATCGTGCGGGTACTGACAGTTTACCCACGCGATCAGCGGCAGGAGCACGGCTGTTATACACAGCCTGGCTCCTGCTGCAACTGCCGGAATCGAAGCGCGCTCCGATTCCAGCAGTTTAACCCATTAAATGCCGCTGTCAATAGTGACAGCGGCATCTAATATGTTTGACAGAGGGAGGGAGCTCCCTCTGTCACCCGATCGGCGCCCCCGCAAACAAATCGCGGGTCGCCGTCGGGTTTCCATGACAGCCGGGGGTCTAACAAAGACCCCCAGGTCTGTCTTCAGCATCTGCCTGTTAGGCGATGCCGGAGGCATGACCTAACAGGTTGCCTGTCAGTTTTACACTGACAGGCAATAATGCTTTCGTATACCAAGTATACCAAAGCATTATATATGCGATCGGCACATCGCATAGTGAAGTCCCCTGGTGGGACTAAAAAAAAAAATGTAAAACAGTTAAATAAAGTTTGTGAAAAAAAAAAATAAAATGACAGTCAAAGTCAAATAAAACTACTTTTTTGGCCCAAAAAGTTGTTTTATTTAGTAAAACGGTCAAAACAAATCACACACACATATATGGTATCCCAGCGATCGTAACAACTTGACCAATAAAATGAACACATTAATTAAACCGCCGGATGAACGGCGTCCAAAGAAAACGCAAAAAACAACGTCAAAATTCTCTCTTTTCTCCCATTCCCCCCATAAAAAATAAAATAAAAGTTAATCTATAAGTCCTATGTACCCCAAAATAGTACTAATGAAAACTACACATTGTCCCGCAAAAATCAAGCCCACGTACGACCACATCGACGGAAAAATAAAAAAATGACGGCTCTTGGAATGCGGCGATGCAAAAACAAGTAATTTTTTTCTAAAAGGGTTTTTATTGTGCAAACGTAGAAAAATCATATAAAACCTTTACATATTTGGTATCCCCGTAATCGTGCCGACCCATAGAATAAAGTTAACATGTTATTTACGCTGCATAGTAAACGGCGTAAATTTATAACGTGAAAATCAATGCTGGAATAGCTGCTTATTTTCAATTCTCTCCTAAAATAAAGTTAATAAAAGTTAATCAATATGTTATAAGCATCTAAAAATGGTACAATTACAAAATAAAACTCGTCCCGCAAAAAACAAGCCCTTGTACGGCTATATCGACGTAATAAAAAAATAGTTACGACTCTTGGAATGCGACCGTGAAAAAACAAAAAATAATCCTTGGTCATTAACGTGCAAAATGGCCCGGTCATTAAGGGGTTAATAACGTCTTTTATTGCACAAATGAGAAACAACCTGTTAAATTTGTTTACTGAAGATTGTAGATTTGTTTAATTTACACTCGAGACGATAGATTTTGCGTGTTCTTTGAAAACAAATCTGTACCCTAAATCAACAGACAAATCACATGCCATATGCTTTACATTAATAACTAGTTCTGAATTGTTTGTGGTTATATGAAAACAAATTTTGTACTATATCCTCAGGACATGCAATTCCATGTTTGACACAAAATTACATGACAGTGTCTGTATATAGTGCTGAGTGGAACTTTTCACAATGTGCCAGGTTAAAATATATAGGTATGGGGGGTTTTGTACATTAAAAGTGTGAATATTGTCTTATCAAAAGGTCCAAAATGTCTAAAAACCCTGGCAGAGAAAGGGATAAAGTGTTGACGCCACCTTGGTAGCGGACATGAAGAGGCTAACACTAACCCCCATTATTATCCTGCTACCCACCGTTACCAGGAGTACAGGGAAGAGCCGGGTGCGATCCAGTACCCGACCATTTGTAGTGACGAAGGCCACAGGCGCGGCCACAGGCTCTTATTATTCTGCTGGGAGAGCCCAAAAACAGTGGCCTGTTGTATCTGGCTGGTTATAAAAATTGGGGAACAACACATCGTGCTTCTGAATTATTTATGAATTTTTTGGGAAGAATGTCGTGGGGTTCCCCCCATTTTTCATAACATAACCATCAAGATAAAACACAGCAGCAGCAGCAGCAGCAGCCTAGCATTATCAGAGTGGGAAGGGCTACTGTTTTTGCCCTTTCCCGGCCTAATAATACCAGCCAGCGGCCGCTCCAGTGCCTATCACTGCAGATGGTCGGGTACCGGATCGTACCCATCTTTTCCGTGGCAAACCTGGTGGCGGTGAGTACCAAGGTAATAATGGGGGTTAGTGTTAGCCTTTTCACTGGCTAACACTAAGCCCCGCCTTAGAAATGGACGTGATAAAGTTTAAAAAAACACAGACATCGAAAAAATAGATTTATTGGAATGAAAAAAACCCACATAACCCTCGTTAACTATTTTATTGAGAATAAAAAAAGTCGTCATCAAGGTAGTCCTCGAATACGACGTAGTCCAACGACAGAACCAGTAAAAAAACACAAAAAAGCATTAGTAAGAGCGTCACATCACCGCAGCCTTTTCGTTGAGGGGTTCCATCGGAGGATTCCGTAGGGTAACACCTCAACAGAAAGGCAAGCTGAAATCTCAGCTTTCGTTTCCCTCACCATTGATCTCAATGGTGACGGAAACATTGCTAAAGGTTTCCGTTTGTGACAGGATTCCGTTGTTTTGCATTGTCGACTGCGCTATTGATTCCCCCAAAACGGAATCCGTTCACAACGGTGACAAACGGAAACCATTAGCAAAGTTTCCATCACCATTGAGATCAATAGAGATGCAAATGGAAGCTAAGGTTTCCGTTTGCCTTTCCGTTAATGGTTTAACCCGACGGAAACCTCCAGCAGAACTCCTCAACGGAAGGGCAACTGATGTGAACAGGGCCTTAGATACAGGGCCCATGTGCATGTCTGATACTGTCTGCTGGTGCCCTGTATCTAAGCCTAACACATGGTACACTTAAAAAGGGTTGTCCAGTCCCTAAACATTGATGGCCTATCCTCAGGATAGGCCATCAATAGCTGTTGTGAAGGGGGTGCAGCGCTCGTACGAGCGCTGCTTCCCCTTTATTTCCCTTACTTGCTCACACTGGGAATCACTGACACGTCCGTGTCGGCGATTAGCAGTGTGAGAAAGGGACCGGAATGAAGGGGAAACAGCGCACGTATGAAACACCTTCAAAACAGCTGATTGGCAGGGGTCCCGGGAGTCGGGTCCCGACCCATCAGCTTCAACAGACGGTAATATTAAACTTACCCTACTCTTCGGCCGCAGTGGAGTTCATGACTCCATCCAGGGTCGGGATGTAGTGCGCAGCGCATTACTTCATGACGTCATGCGCTCCGGAAAGAGGGGGGTAAGTACTGTCAGTTACTATAGTAACAGGTGCCAGTGTAGTTTATTACATATAGTAACTATACTAGTTACTATATAAAGTTACTATAGTAACTTTTAATTGATGTGGTGCGGGGAGCCGCATTTGCGACCGCTGCGACCCCTATAGTTACGCCACTGGTCATGCATGTGGGGAGCAAAGGCTATTCCATCTGGTTTGATCCCACAGAAGAGCTGTTGTGGCACAAATTACACCGCTCTCCAAATTATTATGCAAATGTAATTTTTCGCTGATTTTTCTAAATAGTCGATGCAAATGACAGTCAGTATAATCTTCAAGCCATCAACCGTTGGAGTATAATGCAAATTTTATTGAACAAATCTCCTAATAACAGATTTTTTTTTAGAAATAAAAAACTCAAAATGCACTGTTTCAAATTATTATGCACAACAGAGATCAAAACATTTTAAAGGTTGTAAAGAGAACTAAAATAGTAATTTGTTGAATTTGCAGCATCAGGAGGTCATATTTGCAGAAATCAAAAGCGCTTTCAATGAAAAAAAAACTTAACAGGCCAAGTTACATGTTAACATAGGACCCCTTCTTTGATATCACCTTCACAATTCTTTCATCCATTGAATTTGTGAGTATTTGGACAGTTTCTGCTTCAATATCTTTGCGGGATGTCAGAATAGCCTCGCAGAGCTTCTGTTTTGATGTGAACTGCCTCCCAAAATCATAGATATTTTGCTTGAGGATGCTCCAAAGGTTCTCAATAGGGTTGAGGTCAGGGGAACATGGGGGCCACACCATCAGTTTCCCTCCTTTTATGCCCATAGCAGCCAATGACACAGAGGTATTCTTTGCAGCATGTGATGGTGCATTGTCATGCATGAAGATAATTTTGCTATGGAAGGCACGGTTCTTCTTTTTGTACCACGGAAGAAAGTGGTCAGTCATAAACTCTACGTACTTTGCAGAGGTCATTTTCACACCGTCAGGGACCCTAAAGGGGCCTACCAGCTCTCTCCCCATGATTACAGCCCAAAACATGACTCCGCCACCTCCTTGCTGACGTCGCAGCCTTGTTGGGACATGGTGGCCATTCACTAACCATCCACTACTCCATCCATCTGGACCATCCAGGGTTACACGGCACTCATCAGTAAACAACACGGTTTGAAAATTAGTCTTCATGTATTTCTGAGCCCACTGCAACTGTTTCTGCTTGTGAGCATTGTTTAGGGGTGGCCGAATAATAGCTTTATGCACACTTGCAAACCTCTAGAGGATCCTACACCTTGAGGTTCGCGGGACTCCAGAGGCACCAGCGGCTTCAAATACTTGTTTGCTGCTTTGCAATGGCATTTTAGCAGCTGCTCTCCTAATGCTATTAATTTGTCCGGCAGAAACCTTCCTCATTATGCCTTTATCTGAACGAACCCGTCTGTGCTCTGAATCAGCCCCAAATCTTTTCACAGTACGAAGAGCACGCTTAAATTTTCTTGAAATATCCAATGTTTTCATACCTTGTCCAAGGTATTGCACTATTTCACGCTTTTCGACAGGAGAGATCCTTCTTCTTTCCCATATTGCTTGAAACCTGTGGCCTGCTTAATAATGTGGAACGTAATTCTTAGGTAATTTTTCTTTGATTGGGCACACCTGGCAAACTAATTATCACAGGTGTCTGAGATTGATTACAATGATCCAAAGAGCCCTAAGACACAATACCATCCATGAGTTTAATTGAAAAACGAATAATTAAATGTTTATGACACTTAAATCCAATGTGCATAATAATTTGGAACACGGTGTAATGTTAGATATGATAGAAAGATGTCAGAACACACAATGCTTAAATAGAAATAGTAAGGATGCACTCCTGTATGGTGGTGCTGTTCAGGTGTGGGTTGTACCCCAATTGTAGAGTATAGAAGAAACCTAAACGCACTCCAGAGATAATCGACTGTATGAATTTTTCGTGGAAGAATTATTTATTTTCATTCATTCCAACATAGATAATTTGTACAACACAACATTTGCAAGCGATAAGCGTTTCTTTTTGACGTTTCGGCCTATCCAATGCCTTTCTCAAAATCGCTATGGAGAAAGCAAAATATAACATAACGTGTCTAATATTTTCAATTGGATAACAGATAAATAAATAAAATCGAAAATTTATGACAATGATATTTCTCAAGTCTAAATTTAGACAATTAATCCCAGATCAATAGATATACATGGTGTTTGGTGTCGACATCGGAAACAATTTATATTCTTTTATTCTCTCCTTTATTTTCTCCTCTATCCATCACCATTTTTTCCAGCCGGTATTTTATGGTATGGTCTTGTGAGGTATCTTGTCAATACCTCCCTTATTGTTGTTTATATATATATACCCGTTATCATTTTTGTTATGATATGTCCCAATGTATGTCCTTTATGTATTGTTCTTTACACATCCTGATACAGGAAACTGCAAAAAACCGTGAACAAACCTGTGATTGTAAAAATATACGACTATTTTGTTTGCATATGAATGTCATTGATAAATAACTCCTGCTTTCCATGAGTGTTTTACTTTATCTACACATGTATATCTATTGATCTGGGATTAATTGTCTAAATTTAGACTTGAGAAATATCATTGTCATAAATTTTCGATTTTATTTATTTATCTGTTATCCAATTGAAAATATTAGACACGTTATGTTATATTTTGCTTTCTCCATAGCGATTTTGAGAAAGGCCTTGGATAGGCCGAAACGTCAAAAAGAAACGCTTATCGCTTATCTATGTTGGAATGAATGAAAATAAATAATTCTTCCACGAAAAATTCATACAGTCGATTATCTCTGGAGTGCGTTTAGAACACACAATGCAACACAGCTTGCTGGGTTTGAGGCAGAGTAGCTGCAGACCTGTCAGAGTGCCCATGCTGACCACTGTCCACTGTCCAAGAGCAAAAGCGTCTACAATGGTCACGTAAGCATCAAAATTTACCATGGAGCATTGAAAGAAGGTGGCCTAGTATGATAAATCATGTTTTATTTTACATCAGGAGGACGGCATGGTGTGTGTATGTTTCACCTGGGCAAGAAATGGCACCAAAATACACTATGAGCAGAAGGCAAGCCAGCTCTCTGAATATGGTGATGCAAAACCTAAATTATTCCATCAATATAGGTTAAAGGAACAGTGTCATCACAAATTATTTTTTTATATGTTAAAGATGTTAGTGCTTTATTAAAAACGTTTATATTCATTTGTGTGTTTGTGTTTTACTTTTTCTTATTTTTACACTTTTTCTTCCCTATGGGGGCTGCCATTTTTTGTTCCATTTCTGTGTGTGTCGATTAACGACACATACAGACATGGAATACGGCAGCCACAGTCCCATAGGGACTGCGAACGGCTCCCGTCCCATTGACTGCAGTGTACGGCGTCTGTGTGGGAACTGCGCATGCGCCGCTCCCACACAGTCCTATTCGAAATTGGCGCCGTCCGGCGCCATTTTCCTGTGGACCGGAAGTCGCGGCCGGACAGTAATATTACTACTTCCGGTCGCGGCTTCCGGATTTCTGCACTTGCACCAGCGGCAGCAAACGGAGCGGACGGGCCGGAGGGAGCCGCGGCGGCAGGAGCAGGTAAGAGATTTCAATGTATGTTCGTGTTTGTGTGTGTTTACTACTGTATGTAAACCTACTACACTGTGGGTTAGCTCAAAAAATGGCGACACACAGTGTAGGAGGTTACACCGTTCAAACCCCTCGTTTATCCCGGCACTAGCCAGGATAAAGGAGGGGGGGATGCTGAGAGCTCACTAGAGCGAGGGCTTTTAACCCAATGTTGCAATGCTGCAATTTTGGGAACAGCTCCATCTAGTGACCAAAAATGGGTAGTATTATAAATTAGAAATAATTTATAATATTTCCTGGACTCGTGCAAAAAAATAAAAAAAATTTGAACAATGTTTAATCACCCACACACTAAATGTTTAATTTTTTTAAAAAAAACATGTTTTTCTGGCAACACATTCCCTTTAAATAATGAAGAAGGGGGGTAAACTCTCTTGTAATGAAGTAGATAATTACTATTTCCAATAGCCTGTGTCTAAAAATGTCCACCCGGAGAACCCCTTTAAGTTGGTACTTTCCTACGAAAAAAATATTATTTTAGTAAAGGGGCTAATGTGGTCAAACGGGACATGGCCTAGAGATGTTGGAAATGTTTGTTTGTTTTTGTTATTGCTTGATGGGGTGGAGAGGGAGGATTACAGGGTAGAAGACTGTCTAATTTTTTTGTGTTTTCATATATTGCAAATTAACAAACTATTAATGTAATTCATTTTGTGAAGACAAACATTTAATGCAGTTAATATTCTACAATATAAAATTATAGTACATTGTATTATTTTTCTTAGAACAGATTTGCCAAAGGTGTATAAACACAATATAAATTACACACAAGACAGCAGCAAGTACAGAAACCTCCCTCTTGGGAGCCCACACATAGCAACACTCCTTATTTACCAATAATGAACGGTCTCAGATGTGATCAACCAAACAAAAACACTGCTAGGGCAAAATGAAGCAGCCGAGCAGGAAACCAGGTACTGTACATATAAAGAACTAAAACTCTATTCCTGCAAGTTACTGCAAATGTAGGAAGAAAAACGAAAAGGTTTTAGATTCGGGAGGCCCCGATGGTGTATTAAACAAAATAGTATTTATTTTTGAGCAAAGTGCAGGGTGGTCTGATTCACCGAATAACAGAGCCAACAACTTCTCCGGCAATAACTCTTTACTTAAATCACAACGATACAACAAAGCTTCTTTGGTTTCGGGAGCAAGCAAACTCACTGACGTTGGGGTCGATCCCGCTAGAGTCTCCCTGAGAGAGGTTGTGCCTGTAACCACGTTACTCCGCTTGGCCGTTTATGCGCCTCTGACAGTCACTGCGGCAGCTACCTGCTACTGTCAGAACACCAGAGGACAGGAGTTACACTTCGGTCCTTCTAGTTGCGCCGTGGGTATCAAGTGAACTATCCGAACCTTCCAGCACCACCATGGGTCCTTGCGGCACTACCGCTACATTTCACGGTATATTCTCTCCCGCCCTCAGCGGCGGCCTACACTGATCAGGCGTGCCTAGAATTGCAACCAAGATATTATGGTGCAAGGCAGAAGTTATTCAGTCAACCTGCACTATTATATCCTTAGTCCAATTGCCTCCTTGTCCCTTTTAGTTTACTTACTCCCAATCTTCTGTTTAGTACTCTTCAACAACTTTATCCAGGATTCCTTATTCAACAGTAAATAATTCACTTTTCTGGTCGTCACAGGGACACAGGTTAAATCCTATATAATCATTAGTAACGGATCGGAGTAAAGATTGTTCCAGAGAGTGCTATCTTCTCAAGTGTGACCAGTAGTCTCTATGCACTATGCATATATTAGCGATTTCACCTCAGCGCCATTAGGGCTTAGCTAGCCAAGAGAATGGAATGATACTGAGCTCTGTTATATGTTAGCTCAGGGCGTCTCCTGGTGTGGATCCTCAACACACTACTTGCAGTGTCTCTCCAGGCTACAGCATTAGGTGCTATGCCAGTCAGCTTCTTTTTCCCTGAGGTGACTTTCCTCCGTCACCTCAGCAGCGTTTCTCTTCCATTCCTGTCTCCTGTTTTCGCGCCTCTCTCTCCTCCCTGCTTCCGCGTTCTGCTCCCCCTGACGTTGTGACCCCCTCGTCGCTCTGCCTCCATAATCCCTCCCCAGTCTGACGGAACTTCATTCCGTCGTCCTGTGAAGGAAGGCGCCGTTGCCATGACATACGACGCTGCGAGTGTCATTGTCATGACACCGGCGATGCTTTCTCGACTCCGCCGGAAGTCTAGCTCCCGTCGGCAATGCCTGTGTCCCATACAATTTAACATACTTCCCCTAACAAACGTGTTTGGAGACTGACTGGTTCCTTCACAAAATCCCAGACGTCTTCACATTAGGGTCACTAGAGTACCACACTGTAGTGCCACCTTGCAGTTATTTTAGTGGACCCACAGGCGTATAGCGGCCGGGCCCGCGATTGTTGGAACATTAGGGGTTAATTTTTCCTGGATGGCAGCTAGGGATAGTTTTGTTAGTTACAGCGCAGCACGGGTTAATAGAGGTTGCAGGGCATTGGCCATAATATACGCCCAGGGGTGGGATTAGTGTGCTTCCCCCACCCCCTTTTACACATAAAACCTGCTGAAGCCCGCGCCCGGTTTGTTTCAGGGCAAGTTTGTAGGTCTTTTAAAAAAAAAGCAATAACAAAGATAAGGGGTGATAGGGCAAGAGGAGGGGTATGGAAGCGGCAGCAGTAGTGAGTTTTACATTGCTGTGGGCTTATGAATATTTTCTACTAATATTACTTGTTCCTTATATTCTCTCTCAGGTTGAGCTCACTTCTTGTTCATTTTGCATGTACAATTTGTGATTTTGTTCATTTGTCACAGCTGGCGATTTTATAAGGTGAATTACCTACATGCCCACTTATGTTGGTAGGCCGGCATATGGGTGTTTACCTAAAAAGTTAAGTATATATTGATGTTTATGTTAAAATATTTAAATTGATAATAAAAGCTGTGGCTGACCCCAAGTCAACCCACGTTTAAAAGGAAGACAACAGCCTAGCCCTTATATTTGTTGGATTAAGTGTCATACATACAGTCCCAGCTGTTGTGTCCTGCCCACAGAGGGTGACTGACAGCTTTCCCTGTATCCGTGTGTGTGTGTGTGTGTGTGTGTGTGTGTGTGTGTGTGTGTGTGTGTGTGTGTGTGTGTGTGTGTGTGTACAGAGAAGGATGTCAATGAGCCTGTGTGGGCAATGTAAGCAGGACTCTCAATGTCTCTTCTAGGAGTCCTGTCAGGATTTACTCTGCTATATCTTCAGAAATTAATGTCAGAAAATAATATAATTCTTAATATCATATAAGCCTATATATCACAGGGCTCAGCTTCTCTCCCCAGTCATATGCTGCTCTCAGATATGGCTGCAAAAATCACCTTCCAGTTTACTGCTAAATATTCTAAAGACGCTATCACCTATACAGGCTGAAATAGCAAAGGACCTAATTCTAGCCTGACAGTCGTTGTTAACGCTGCATTCAACTAATGTCTCTTCTTCTATTATCATTATAACAAGAGGCCATGATGCACAGCTACATGATAATATCCCACCACCATGGAAGAATGACAACTGTGAGTCACATGCAAGTCCAGCAATTCAAATGTAAAGAAATCACCTGAGGGAGCCGTGTATGACACAGGCATTCCTTCGATGATCTCTATGAATACCGGTGTCATGCACAACCCCGAAGCTCTGCACTAGGCAAAACACAATGTATAAGTCAGTAATGAAAGTAACTGCAACAAAACCACTGCAAAAGAGGTTATTTAAATTAGTTTTTGTGATAACAGTGCGTCTCTCTGCCATGTGAATATACCCTAAGAACGTGCCACATATAAAGAGATCAATGTATATACAGCCCTATATTGTCACTAATTGTAAATGAGAGTCACTTAGTTGATCTTGAGAACCACTTGTGATTGCACCGTTGGGAGATTGCTCACTTCGGGAAATACTTTAACCACATGGTTTCCTATTACGACAGCTTCAGTTACTCAAAGAAACAAGAAAAACAAAAAGTTAATGTCATCAAAGCTATAATGTACATTATGTTCTAAATATTGAAGGGAACCTGTCATGTTGAAAATGGAAACCAATCTGCAGGCAGCATGTTATAGAGCAGGAGGAGCCACGTAGATTTCTATATATTTTTGTAGCAAAAAATTCAGTAGAACTTAGAATTTATTCATTTGAACCTCTGCTCATTCTGGGCTTAGGAGTCCAGTAGGCGGTCCTACTCAGTGATTGATAACCTTCCCTATATCAGTGTGAATACAGAGTTAACTGTCAATCAGTGATAAGGACCACCCACTGGAATCCTGGTGGCTGTTTTGCCTTAAAACAAGCTGACCCCATGCTGTTGGTCCACCTATTCTAGTGGAAATGTGTCCGCGCTGTGTAGCGCTGGGACTAGAATAGTAACTGGCAGCATCCCAAGCTGTTTCTTTTATTATTTTTTTACTGGTTTATTTTTTAACAGAGCACAGTGAAAGGTAAACGTTTCATGCCTCTCATATAGTTCTTTATTTGCCTATGCTGTACATTCTCACAACATTAGTGACTTTTGTCAAGTGCAGTGGGGGCCCCACAATTAACCCTTGCCCGGGGCCTTAAAAAGGCTAGGGACGGCCCTGCTGGATACAGACCTGACAGTAAGCTCATGTGACGGACTGAGCAGTGAACATCCAGCTGCTTAAATTAGATTGTAAGGCATACAAGCTGTAGCAGACAAACAGTCCAAAATATAAAACCAATTGTAAATGTTCTATTTAAAAAAAAATAAGGCTAAGGTGTCCATAGCCTTTAAAACGTAACTAGGAAACAAAATAAATACTTGATCTAAACCAAAGTAATATAAAGCATTCTAAAAATGTAAGCAAATACATGAAGGTCGAAATTACCTTCCCACTTAAATGGCCCAAATAAAAAGAAGTTTTTCAAGCTTTTCTGCATGGTAGGTCAGCATTACTGAGCAACAAACATGCACCTAGATCATCCAAAATTTGTTCAATGGTAAAAGGCTTGTTGGCCGCCATAAAAACAAAGCTGTTACTGGGCGCCTGTGATACATGCTTATAGTCTGAAGAAAAAAATCTGTAGGTCACCATAGACTTTGATTCAGCTGTTATATGCTTACAATAACAGTTAGGCCGGATTCACAAGGCCGTGATTGGTCAGTGATATACGGTCGGCCATATTTCCCAGACCAAACACAGTTCAGGGTGCCGGGCTCCTAGCATCATAGTTATCCTGCCTCCCTGCGGGAATACTGTCTTAAAGATATGTCTCTGAAAATATGATTACAGTACGGAACAGTAGTACCGCG
Source organism: Rhinoderma darwinii (assembly GCF_050947455.1). Classification (NCBI taxonomy): domain Eukaryota; kingdom Metazoa; phylum Chordata; class Amphibia; order Anura; family Rhinodermatidae; genus Rhinoderma; species Rhinoderma darwinii. The sequence continues at coordinate 338,122,448 of NC_134688.1, read as the reverse complement.
GAGAGGCAGGGACTCCTAGCTTCATAGATAACTATGATGCTAGGAGCCCGGACACCCCGAACTGTGTTCGGCCAGGGAAATACGGCCGACATACGGTCCGTATCTTACGGTCCGGACAGGGCCATGTGAATTCATCCTCTTTCACACGTGCAGGTTTTGTGGCTTTTTTGCCACGATTCTACGTAAACACAGAGTTTGTATGCTGCAATTTTGAGATAATGTCATGTGAATACACGCTAACTTTAATAGTTTTGAAAACTCAATTTTAAATACTCATTTAGTACATTTTAAGATAATAAGTTGGGATGCCCTGTTTAGAACTCTTATCTATTACCCAAAGCTGAGAGCGGCTACAACGAGCATCTCTGCCTCTGGACACATTCATGCATAAAGCAGACCATTGATTTGGGAACGTTTTTCTTTCTTCTGGAGGTGAGCTATTTTGCATACTTTTTTCTAGCGAGAATTGCCCTAAAGTCTGGATTTATGCAAGGAGAATCAGCCCCTTCCGAAAGCCAATACAAAAAGTGCAATGACTTAATTTTCCCTGTGGTGACGCAGCAGGGGAACTGAACATTTGCTGCTGAGTAACCCCACAGATTACATCTCATCATTGGAGTTTCCTCTTTAGTTTTTGGTATATATGGTTAGATACTAGATATACAATTAATCAAGAAAAAAAAGGAGGATATAGTGAAGAGCAATTGCACCAAATGGGGATACGGATATGGCGGAAAAGGGATGTGGAGGGACATAGGGCAGGAATATAGAAACCAAACATCAGAGCCATTAAATTAAAATGCACATATTAGTCACATAAATGTAGAAAGAGCAAAGTATCTCTTTAGGAAACCACATATAATGTATTGGTATACTGAAAGTCAGTCGAATGAGGGGAGGAAAGCCACGGGTCCCACACCGCACGATAAAGGTGAAGTGAGTCAGTTCTCATAGTTTCTAACTTTTCAAAAATAGCAATACGACTAACTCTATTGATAACCATAGCGAAATCAAGATCTACTGTATGCCACTTTGAGGCTATATAAATTCGAGCTGCCAGGAAGATAAACTGGGCAAGTTTAAATTTGTAATTTGACATTCTGGGAGGAATAGCCCCCAATAGACACGTGGGTAGTCGTTTCGGGGCGGTAAACTGACAGACATTGGAGGTTAAAGTACAGACATATGTCCAGAAAGTCGACACTCGAGGGCAAGACCACCAAGTATGATACGAGATTGCAAACCATGTCTAAATCTAACTGAACACCATAATAATAATGAATGATGGGAGAGGAGAGAAAGATTCTTCAAAGTAGTCGGCAGGGGCGAAACCATCCACATCAGTGCGCCCCAAGAATATGGCGCAAACTGAGCCACTTCAAAGGAAACCCATACCGGCGCCCAGGGCCTGCCCTAGGATAGATGGTGCCCTGTGCAAAATGATCTTTCGGCGCCCCACCGCATCATTAAAAAAAATGCCCCATAAAAAAATTATAATGCCCCTTTAGTGCCCCCATACATTATAATAATAATATTTAATAATATAATATATTACAACCCCTTCAAGGACACAGTATTTTGTCCTCTAATTGTGCCCACAGTATTATGCCATCTGTAGTACCCCTACACAGTATAATGTCCGCTTAGTGGCCCGCACACAGTATAGTGCCCCCCTGTAGATTTTGCCATACAGCCTCCCTGTTGGCAGTGCCATAATCCCCCAACTCCTTTTTGTATATCGTGCCATACAGCCCCCCACATCTCCCCCTTGTAGACAGTGCCATACAGTCCCCCACCTACCCCTTGTAGACAGTGCCATACAGTCCCCCACCTCCCCCTTGTAGATCGTGCCATACAGTCCCCGCACCTCCCCCTTGTAGACAGTGCCCCCAAACAAAAACAAAAATTGTACTCACCTAGGCCCCGTTCCCACGACGAACTGAGCTGCTCCATGAAGGGACCCTGTAGCCTAGTTCAGAGTTTCCCAACCTTTTCGAACTCGAGGCAGCACTGGAAAAACAAAATTTCCTCAGGCCCCCCCTACCAAAAATTGTTTTGAGAAAGACAGAAAACGGCTAAGAACAAGCACTCCACTCGTAGGGCATGTTCACACACCTTTTTTGTAAGGCAAAAAAAATCTGCCTCAAAATTCCTTCAGCAGCTGACAGCGTTGTGTGACCTTTTTTTTGTGTTTTTTCTTAAGCTGTTGAAGCGAATGCAAAAGACGCAGGAAAAAAAGCTCCAAACGGGCGCCGCAGGTATTTTCTGCCTCCTATTAATTTCAATTGGAGGTCAGAGGTGGAAACCACATGAAGACCATCAGCCCCCCACTCACAGTAAAATGACCATCTGCCCCCCACTCACAGTAAAATGACCATCAGCCCTCCCATTCACAGTAAAATGACCATCAGCCCCCCACTCACAGATTCCCCCTGTAGGTAGCGCCACACAGCCCCTTGTAGGTAGTGCCACACAACCCCTTGTAGGTAACGCCACACAGCCCCTTGTAGGTAGCACCACACAGCCCCTTGTAGGTAGCGCCAGACAGCCCCCTTGTAGATAGCGCCACACAGCCCCTTGTAGGTAGCGCCACACAGCCCCCTTGTGGGTAGCGCCACACAGCCCCCTTGTGGGTAGCACCACACAGCCCCTTATAGCTAGCACCACACAGCCCCCTTGTGGGTAGCGCCAGACAGCCCCCTTGTAGGTAGCGCCAGACAGCCCCCTTGTAGGTAGCGCCACACAGCACCCTTGTAGATAGCGCCACACAGCCCCCTTGTAGAAAGCGCTACACAGCCCCCTGTAGAGTGCGCCACACAGCCCCCTGTAGGGAGTGCCACACAGCCCCCTGTAGGGAGTGCCGCACAGCCCCCTGTAGGGAGTGCCGCACAGCCCCCTGGTAGAAAGTGTCGCAAAGACCCCTGGTAGGGAGTGCCACACAGCCCCCTGGTTGGTAGTGCCACACAGCCCACTGGTTGGTAGTGCCCCATAGCCTCCTGGTTGGTAGTGCCCCAAAGCCCCTTGGCTGGTAGTGCCACACAGCCCACAGCCCCCTGGTTGGTAGTGCCACACAGCCCACAGCCCCCTGGTTGGTAGTGCCACACAACCGAGGCCCCCTGGTTGGTAGAGCCACACAGCCCACAGCCCCCTGGTAGGTAGTGCCACACAGCCCCCTGGTTGGTAGTGCCCCACAGCCCCCTGGTTGGTAGTGCCACACAGCCCACAGCCCCCTGGTTGGTAGTGCCACACAGCCCACAGCCCCCTGGTTGGTATTCCCACACAGCCCCCTGGTAGGTAGTGCCACACTGCCCACAGCCCCCTTGTAGGTAGTGCAAGGATTACGAAATGACCCTGACAGCTGGCGGGCAACAGACATTCAAAAAAGGACAACTGTGCAGGAGCACACAAAATACCCAGCTTTCCCAGCTATCAAATAAATGTGTGGAAATAAACTAAAATATAACTTTTATTTGGTCTGAGTAAAGGATTAATCCTTTTAGCTATATTAAATAAAAGTTATATCTTAGTTTATTTACACACCTTTTTTTTTATACCGGGGAAAGCTGGGTATTTTGTGTGCTCCTTCACAGTTGTCCTTTTTTGTAGGTAGTGCCACACAGCCCCCCTATAGATAGCAACCCCCCCCCCCTTCCAGTATAGATAGCGCCACTGTAGCTCCCTGAAGGAGTGGGGATTCCGCTCCTGGAGTGCTGCTTGATGCCTCTGTCCATATAGGGACAGTGACATCAGGGAAAACTCCTGAAGCGGAATCCCCGGTCACAGCGTTGCAGATGGCTTAAGCCGTGTCCATAACATCATTGGCTTCTCCTGGAGTGGAAACCCCGGTCATAGAGTCTGCAACGCTGTGACCGGGGATTCCGCTTCAGGAGTTTCCCCTGATGTCACTGTCCCTATATGGACAGAAACATCAAGCAGCGCTCCAGGAGCGGAATCCCCGGCCACACGGGGATTCCGCTCCTTCAGGGAGCTACAGTGGTGCTAGTAGACAGCAGAGCAGAGAGATACCTCCCTGCTTTGCTATAGTGCCCCCCTGTAGATAGCAACCCCCCCTTCCAGTATAGATAGCGCCACTGTAGCTCCCTGAAGGATGCAAATAGGCTGCTTGGTAGGCAAAAAGGGGTGTAAGCCTAAATAATAGTTTATTAATCGTAATCGAGGTTACATGTTCAATTAATCGTGATTTTGATTTAGGTCATAATTGTCCAGTCTTAAAGGAGAGATATTATGGCAATGCCGCAAAAGCGAAGAATTACGACAATGCCCGAGAATGTTTCCCTAAGGGTATGTGCACACGCTAGCTGGCTTTTATGGCTGAAATGACAGCCTGTTTTCAGAAGAAAACAGCTGCGTCGTTTCAGCCGTAAATGCTCCTCCTCGTAATATACGAGGCGTCTGTGACGCTCGTATATCTTGAGCTGCTCTTCATTGAGTTCAATGAAGAACGGCTCAAATTACGTGGCAAAGAAGTGCCCTGCACTTCTTTGCCGAAGCAGTCAATTTACGCGTCGTCGTTTGACAGCTGTCAAACGACGACGCGTAAATTACAGGTCGTCTGCACAATACGTCGGCAAACCCATTCAAATGAATGGGCAGATGTTTGCCGACGTATTGTAGCCCTATTTTCAGGCGTAAAACGAGGCATAATACGCCTCGTTTACGCCTGAAAATAGGTCGTGTGAACCCAGCCTTAGAGAAGCAAAAGTTGGAACATTGCCACCATCGCAAAAAATCCGAACATGCTTGCAAATTTCTTTTCCACAGGGTAACACTAAAGCTGTCCACGATTCGCAGTAATACTTGACTGAAAATAACATATGACTGTATTGCTTTGCGACCATTGTCTTATGACATTTCTCTGTTATGTGAAAGTAGTGCACAAGCTAGGAATTCCCAGTCACATAATAACGGAGAGGAAAGATTTCCATGACACAGCATAATTTAGGATGAATACAATTCTATAATGTGGGGGTTGGGAAATCTTTGCCGGGGTTTCCCCATGATGATGTTGTTGGAAATCACTGCCATAATGCATAAGTGTAAGTTACCCAAAAGTCACTCACAAGCCAGGAGTTTCCAGAGCTATTCTCTACTAGCAGGAGAGGGGGATAGGGAAGGGCATGAGAGCAGAGCCGTAGATGGGCTTTCCTACACCCAAAGTAAAGGTTCATTGTGCTGCCCCCATCCCGTGTATCTAAATATTGTGGCCAGGGCAGAGGGGCTTGTTGGCACCCCCCCCCCCCCCCCAGCATATATCCTGGTTGCTCTCACTTGCCACAGCACTGCATAAGACTTGTGTACAAAAAATATGCTAGAGGACAATGTGTGTTTTTTTCTGGCTTGGGCCGGGTTCCCAAGGGTAGGACATGGTGCGTAAAAACCATGCAGCGTATCCGACCCGGAACCCGCAGCGCTCTGCGTCCAAAAAAACACACCACATTGTGATTTCCACTGCGGAATGCAGCACTGAAAAAAAAAAAGTTCATACTTACCCCTCCCTCTCTTCTGTGCGTAGTCCGGCCTCCTAATATGATGTTGCAGGCTATGTGATGCTGCAGCTTGTGATTGGCTGCAGCAGTCACATGGGATGCAACTTCAGGAAGAAGTGGAGAGTTCTAGGTAAGATTTTTTTTTTTTTACGGCAATCCCTGCAGTGTTCAGGGCGGATACGCTGCGCAGCTTAACGCAGTGTGTCCGCCCTGAATACGCTGCGTACATTCGTACCTTGAATCTGCCCGTCTAACTCCCTCAATCGCGACCCCAGCATCTAAAGTGTTACAATGAAGGGGGTGGCCCCCTACGTCATATCCTCAGCCCCCCTGCAACGCAATTGCAGAGTGTCGCTGGTTGTCATGACAGCCTGGGCGCCTAATGAAGGCCCTAAGGTCTGCCATCTTTGTACTGACTGTAAGAATCACGATATCATATAAGCGTTCCAACGATCACTAGTTCAAGCCAACTAGGGGGAATTCTAAAAAAATTTTTAAAAGTTAGTATATTTTTTAATATTATAAAAAAAATATTAAAAAGTTAGGAAAAAAAACATATACCCATTTTTTCCCAAAATTAATGTAAAAAAAAAAAAAGTTAACATAATTAGTATTGCTACGTCCGTAAAAGTCCAAACTATTACAATATAACGTTATTTACCCAGTTCGGTGAACGCCGTCAAAAAAAAATATTAAAACATCCAAATTGCTGTTTTTTGGTCACCTTAGCTCCCCAAAAAAAGGAATAAAAAATTGATCAAAAAGTCGCATGTACCCCACAATGGTACTAATAAAAACTACAGCTTGTCCCGCAAAACATAAGCCCTCACCAGTGGCGTAGCTATAGGGGCACTGTTGCCACTGGTCCTGCTTCCAACTGTATCTGCATCCTTAGTTAACTCAATGCAGAGGAGGAGAACAGGGATAGGCAAGTAATAATTGTATTATTTTTCTATTAGTTAAATATGGGGGTATTATATTGAGCATGGGAGGGGGGCTGATATGGTGGCTGCTGAGGAGGCATTATACTGTATGGAGGGCATTATACTGTATGGGACAGCTATAGGGGGCATTATACTGTATGTGGCAGCCCCAGTTACAGTGGAAAAACATAGTGTAAAACAAGAAAGAAAAAAAAAAGTCCCCCAAGATCTTTTCTGACCTTTGAGGGACAGACCATAGTAATATAAAAATAAAAGTAAAATAAAGTGCAAAAAAAATAAATATTAAATACACATGAAATATCCACCCCAAAAAAAAACTTTCCCCTGCCAATCATTGTCGTAACGCTAGACATTGACGATCACAAATAAAAGGTCTATTTTAGGGTAAAACTATGTTATTACCATAAAAAAATAGCTAAAAAGTAAAAAAGCTTATTTTTTTACTATTATCTTCAAAATTTAAGCCTAAAAATTCTAAAATAGCAAAAAGGATGTGTATAAAAATTATAAAAAAAATAAACCTGCATTGTCTACGAAAAAAACAACGCAAACATCACGTCGCTAGCCCAACAAATAAAAAAGTTATAGCCGTTTAACTAACGAGTGTTAAAAAGGGCTACATGGTGTCTGGTCCTGAAGGATCAAAATAGCCCGGTCCTGAACCGGTTAAAAAGTTGTGACTTTTGGTAGGTGGGGAGGAAAAAAGAAAATGAAAAAACTAAAAATGGCCATGTCATTGAGGGGTTAAAGGGGTATCATGGGCTTACCTTGTCATTCCTGGGAGTCACATATGATTGGAACTGTAGGACATGCTCGACCACTGCTCCATTAATATCTATGGGGCGGCCGAAGATGGCGCTCGACAGCCCCATAGGCATGAATGGAGCGGTAGTTGAGCATCTGCACCATATCCTCTGGGGCTGCCAGGAACGTCACTGTAATTCCATTCTTGTGATCAGTGGGACCCCCACCGATCTGATCTTTATCTCCTATCCTGTGAATAGGTGATAAATATTGATTATGGGAAAACCCCTTTAGGCCAGGATCACACATATAATTTTGATGAAGTGTTTTGATGCTGTTTTTCGTTCAGTTTTTTGAGCCAAAGTCGGATGTGGATCCAATAGGAACGAAGGGTATAAAAGAAAAACTGATGCATCTCGTTTCTTTTGAGTCCACTCCTGTGTTTGGCTTAAAGAACTGACCCAAAAACTGCATCAAAATTGTGTATGCGATCCTCGTGACCACTTCAGTTTTGTTCGTCAGGGTGCTATGCGTTTTTTTTTAACTTACAGCACCCTGACACATTCATTTGAATAGGGCCATGCACACTTCCGTTGTTTTAACGGAACCGTGCGGCCGTTTCGTCAAAAATAGGACAGGTGCTACTCCTGTCCGTTTTTGACAGAACAGTCTCTGCCTTTTCATTTATTTGGTCAGTGAAACAACAGACTGGACACGAAAGCCACCCGTGTGCGGTCCGTGTTTCACACATCCGTCATTAGCGGCCGTATAACGGCCCACAGATGTCTGAATGCAGCCTAAGGGGTTAAAACTAGACAACCATTGGTATCCATATAAAACCGGACTTAAAAAACAAAATAAACAATGCATTTAAAACAAAATTGTAATTCGTTTTGTTAAAAATAAAGAAACCAAATTTATGAAAAAAAAATACATTTGCATGATTGTCACAAAAACGGACTAATATGAAAAACAAACAGAAAAAAATAGAACGGCAGTCATTATCCGAGCCACGTTGACTATGACATGATGTAGCAGATCTCATTGCCTTTACGTTTCCGTTTTGTTTATTGTGTTTTTCACAGAAATGAACAGCGATTCAGTTACAACGCAATAAACACGAAAAGCTGCCAGTTATGGGCGGGCCACAGGACCGGAAGCCATTTTCATGTAGTCCAAGATTTGGTTTTAGCAGTGTGGGATCGCGGCCAAGCTTAGTCATTGGTCACACGCCTTGCCGTAAGGGTGTGAGTGAGGGCGTGTCCATAATTGCATATAACAAACCGCATGGGGGCGTGGCTTTGACTTCCCTGTAGCGGAGAAGTTTCCCTGACAGGAGTGTATTCTGAGGTGAGCGGTGACTCGAGTTACTACTACATATATAATCAACACCTATCGCCGAGCATTATACATCTGTGGCAGACAGCTGCTCTGGTGCTGCATTACATGGTATTGTACTCTGCTATATTTTGTTGTATGGTATGCTATTGTACTGTTCTAGATTGTACTATGTTGTATGGTATGCTACTGTACTATATTGTAGTGTGTAATATTGTATGCTATGGTTAATATGTTGTATAGTATGCTAGTGTATTCTACTATGTTGTGTGCTAGTGTAGTGTTGTAGATTGTATTGTACTGTGTTGTTGTATTGTATGCTATGGTACTATGTTGTATAGTATGCTAGTTTATTATACTATGTTGTATGCTAGTGTAGTGTTGTAGATTGTATTGTACTGTGTTGTAGATTGTATTGTATGCTATTGTACTGTGTTTTATAGCATTGGTTGGGGAAAGGATAAGTTTTTTGGTTTTGGCCAGTGGTTGGATATTTCTCAGAATGATGGGGCTTCTCTGTTTTGGTTTCTGGTTATAAACAGTGGAGGGAAGTTTATGTATATTCACTTAGACCCTGTTCACACAGAGTTTTTTTTTTTACGCAGAAACCGCATCGGAAAATGTGCCAAAAAAACTTCCGAAAATGCCTCTCATTGAAATGGGAGGAGGAGGTGTTTTTGTCCGGCGAGCGTTTCTTACTGCCCTATCTTCGGGCGTTTACGCCTCTGACCTCCCATTGACGTCAATGGGAGGCAGAGAAAGTGTATTTCGTGGTGTTTTTGCCCGTGGAGCTCAATGGGTGTGAGCGAAAATCGCGGTAAACGGCGTGCAGGTAGATCAAATTCTGCCTCAAAATTCCAAACGGAATTTGGAGGCAGAATTTTCTGCCATAAAAAAACGTTGTGTGAACTCCGCCTTATAGTAGCCTGGCTTTATGCACCCGGTGTTATTGTAGAAACTGTCTCCCCCACCTAGATCTCTGGCCAGCATCACTATCAATGACTTAAAGGGGATGCCCATTTTCTAATAACTGGGGCTGAAATGCAATAATTAATTCTACCCAGCGCAGGCTTATACATAAGGCTGCCCACATGCGGAAGTTTTTTTGTGTGTGGTAAACGCTTATATGTATATGAATCCATGGGAAGTTACACCTTCTGTGACCACTGGTGGCGCTATGCCACAGGCGGACGGTGGATTTGGACAAACCCTTCCTATCCTAGGTCTACAGTGCTCTACGCAGCGACTTTCTTTCTCTGACAAATACAGGGGGTTCCAACTATGGGCACAGGATATATTACATGCGTATTCCCAAACAGGACATATAAAAGGCGCTATCTGAAGAAGACAACAGCCGAACGCCATATTTATGAAGCCTGGGCTCCACTTTTTACGACGCATATGAGTTAAAAAAATAAAATAAAAATACAATAAAAAAGTGGATGGGTTTCACGGTAGTGCTGAACATTATTAACATTTTAACAGCACTTTTCTTTTCCGAAAATTATTGGAAAATAGCACCAGGTCTGACATTGATATCAATGGTGACGGAAGCTGTGGTTTCAGTTTGACTTTCCGTTGTGGGGTTCACCCGACGTAAACCTCCGACGGAACCCCGGAACGGAAAGCAAATGCTGATGTGAACAGGCCCTTATATTGATGTCCTATCCAAAAGACAGGTCATCAATTTTAATAATCTGGATAAACCCTTTAATGACTGAGATTTTTTTTCATTGTTTGATCGTCTCATTTCAAATGCCATAACTTTTTTTTATTTTTCCATAGACGTAGCGATGTGAGGGCTTGTTTTTATTTATTTTATCTGACCTGAATGCTGTGTATGAATCCAGCCTCATAGACGTCAGTGTAAATGTCACATTATTCTTACCGAAGATATAGGCCGCCTTATCACGGACGTTTGTGCCTATAGAAATACATGAGTTGCTCAATGTGTCACTGACACAACATTGTGGCATTATAACAGTTGGCAGTAACTTTGTCTTGGCACACCATGGAAATGAAAAGGGACTTTTTAAAAAAACAAAAACAAAAAAAAAAAATACACAATTGATAAAAAATTCCTGAATTGCTGTTTTTATTTAATTTTTTTTATGTTATTTTAAAACTCTTAACATTTTATTTAACTAGGGGACTTAATCATAGGATCTTTAATATAACACACTGCAATAATTCTGTATTGCAGATTATTATGCCTGTCAAGGTCAAATTGACAGGCAACCTACTAAGAGTACAAAAATTGCAGATCTGGGGGGTTTCATTAGGCCCCCTGGTTCTCATGGAATCCCATTGGCACCTTGTGAGGGGGTGCTGATGGGGTGACAGAGGGTGCCATGCCGGGTTAAACATCCAGGATTGAAGTTATCGCCAATCCCGGCATTTGCATCAATCCGCTATAATATATGATATAATTAAGGCGCTTACTACTAATTACATAGCACCATAGCTGTATATCTACGGCGCGTGGCATCAAGGGGTTAAATCAGGGGTCTCAAGCACGCGGCCCGCGGGCCGCATGCGGCCCCTGGGGCTGTCATCTGCGGCCCGCTAATATCGGCTCTGCTCCAAGACTCTGGAATTCCCTGACATCGCTGTCCACATATGAACAGCGATGTCTGGGGCTTCCCCAGAGCCGGAGTCCCGGGCAGAGCGCTAGTACAGGCTCTGGTCCGGGACTCTGTGCAATTCCGTGACATCACTGCCCATATATGGACAGTGTGTCAGGGTCTTCCCCAGAGCGGAGCAGAGCGCTGGTGTCGGCTCTGCTCCTGGACTCTGTGGAATTCCCTGACATCGCTGTCCACATATGAACAGCGATGTCTGGGGCTTCCCCAGAGCCGGAGTCCCGTGCAGAGCGCTGGTGTCGGCTCTGCTCCGGGACGCTGCGGAATTCCCTGATATCGCTGCCCATATGTGGACAGTGTGTCAGGGTCTTCCCCAGAGCGGAGTCCCGGGCAGAGCGCTATTATCGGCTCTGCTCCGGGACTCTGGGGAAACCTCTGACATCGCTGTCCATACATCGACAATGATGTCAGGGGCTTCCCCAGAGCAGGAGTCCCAGTGATGTCAGGAGCACAGCTGGAGTCCCAGGAAGAGCCTACTATCGCTCTGCCTGGGACTCCAGCTCTGGGGTTGCCCCTGACATCTCTGTCCATATATGGACAGTGATGTCAGGAGCAGAGCTGGAATCTCAGGCAGAGTGCCAGAAGCGGCTCTGCTCTGGGACTCAAGCTCTGGGCAAGCCCCTGACATCACTGCGGCAGCCTCTACAGAGGGCACTGCGGCAGCCTCTACAGAGGGCACTGTGGCATTATCTACAAGTGGGTGTGTGGCAGTATCTGAAGAGGACACTGGCATTATCTAGGGGTGTGTGGCATTATCCACCGAGGGCACTGCGGCAGCATCCACCGAGGGCACTCGGCAGCTGGATTGTTGAAATAAGCACGTGGAGAAATATCTCAAATTTTAAACCTAGCGGTATTATTATAGTAATGTAGTATTATTATTCTAGTAATATAGTGTTATAGTAGTTCAAATAACGAATTATTTAACAATAATTTAGTATTGTATCAAATTTGAAAGTAATGCGGCCGTCAACTTCCCAATTTTTTATATATGCGGCCCACTTACCCGGCCGCGTTTGAGACCCCTGGGTTAAATCATCTTACTACACATGTGTGAGAGTAGTACTGTATTGGTATGGGCCGTGTTTGCCGTAGGGAAATCTTGTACTTATACAATTTTAACATGGATTTCACCCTTTGTGTAATGGCAAGGGTGAAATCCACCACCTTTCCAGGGAAGAATAAAGCAAGTTTTAAATTACATTTACTATTTTTGCGGTAACCACAGCGTTTTTGCAGCAATTTTGCCAAAACATCATCTTAAAAAAATAATTCTTCTAAGGAGTGTGTGAGCTGGTACGGGAGGGTAATTTTACTCGAGCGGCAAGGAGAAAGTTTTCAGAACAGAAGACTCGCTGTCAGAACGTTGTTTGACGTCTTCAAAGGGAAACAAGAGTTTTGGGGCGACACGAGGTCACATTGCAACATCGCAAGTAATGCTTGTGAATGTGGTTGTGTCACTACACATGACCTGCTGTGACTGCATGTGCAACTTTTCCGACATAGAGTTCAGTGCAAGTGCCATGCAACTCATTCGTGACATGTCCGGGGTGAATTATTTTTTGGGTGTGTCTTTTGCATGTGGAAAATCTGAATCCCATGCAAATCGCAAACACATTGCACCATAAAATAGTCATGTAAGCTTAATGCATCAGCAGGTCGCTGACACTTTTCTTCATCGTGCAGCTTGCATGCAACATAGAGTTGCCATGTAGTCCCAGCTTTGTAATTGAATGTCGTGGATTAATCCCTCCTTTGAGCCGTAAGCGTGCACAAGAAATTATCATGGTAATCCCCTGGTGCTGTATTTCATGGGGCGCCACTCCGTTCTGGTCTGCCGTGTGGTCACGTGATCTCCATTCGGACTCCCTGTATCCTACAGCGTCTGCTGTAGGGACCAGAAGTCAGGCTCTCAATGCGAGTCTATGAGAGGCTCTATGTGGGTCTTATAAACTTGCATTGGGAGACGGACCTCTGGTTTCTACAGTAGACTCTGTAGGGTATGGGTTGTTAGAGTACAGATCGCTTAACCCCACGGCGGTCTTATACGGAGTGACGTCCCGTGAAATACAGTACCGGGTAAATCAATACACATCACTATATTACATGACTTTTATATTTGCAGATGGGGCGGAATGAAAACAGTGCCAAGTTGATATATTTTGATAAGAGGACATGTAGCACATAGTTTGCCAATGGCTTCTATTCATTCGTATAAAGGAAATCCCACCATATTGTTGAGGCCCAACAGCTTCCCCGTCATGTCAGTCACCTGTCAGTAGTTTCTCTGTGATAAGTGAAGCCGCTGTACAAGTGAGGGACCTAAAGTGCAGCTGCCATTTCTGCCAATTTCTACTTTAAATATTAAAATGCTTACAGAATAAACAAATAGAAAATATCTGGCACTCCAAACCGTTCTGGATATTTTCCAATTGTTCAATCTTTGCTTTCTTGTGTGGTGGCCTAATCTAGTGACCGTCAACAATGATTTATGCCATTGTTCTTTGTGAGTTAAACCCTCTATTATAATAAAAAGATCTAAAATAAAGCCCCACCTTAACTGTTCGGTGTATAAGGCTTCGTTTACACCTGCGTCGGGGTTCCGTCAGAAATTTCCGTCAGGGGAACCCATGAACGGAGACCATAGCTTTCCGTTTGCATTATCGTTGATTTCAATTGTAATGCTTGCGTTTCTAATGGTTTCCGTATGTCTCCGTTTCGTAAGGTTTCCGTTCTTTTTTTGTTTTTGTTTTTTTTGCGGAATCAAGAGCGCAGTCTATAAACAAATTTAATCCACACGCTGTGTAAATATTGAGCGGAAAAAATGCTCCGAAATTGACCTGCAGTGCGGAATTTTATTCTGCATCATGTCTGTTGTATTTGCTTAAACGCTGCTTATTTCTTGCAACAAATAGCAGTTGCTGCATTTATTTGAGGCAAGTTTGCAGCGATTCCGCCGCAAAAATATGCAATTCAGAAAAAAAAAGTTATACTTACCCAGAAGTCTGTGTTCCTCCTTCCAGCGCAGCCCCCTGGGATGACGTTTCATCCCATGTGACCGCCGCAGCTAATCACAGGCTGTGGCGGCGGTCATATGGGATGAAACATCATCCCGGGAGGCTGGCCTGTATGATGTCAGAGAGCCGGTCTCCTGGGACGACTCTTCATCCCATGTGACTGCCGCTGCAGCCAATCATATGAGACGTGATCCCAGGAGGCCGGCCTGCTAGCAGGTCGGTTACGTGCTGCAGTTTTCTGCAGCGGACATTCCGGGCAAAAAACTGCACCACAGTTTGGTTCACTTTTTCGTCTGGAATTCCTTGCGGCGCACAGGGCGTTTACGCTGCGTGCTATTACGCAGTGTATACGCCCCATGTGAACATAGCCCAAGAGGCATGGTCTTGCGTGACAGGGATATAATATTACCACTTTACAAAGCATTAGGAGCCTCACACACAAGCGCGTTCGGTCCGTGATATATGGTCCGTACGCCGGCCGCATTTCCCGGACCGAACACACTTCAGGGAGCCGGGCTACTAGCATCGTAGTTATCTATGATGCTAGGTGTCACTGTCTCTCCGCGGAACTACTGTCCTGTACTGAACACACGATTACAGTATGGGACAGTTGTCCCGCAGCGAGTCAGTGACTCCTAGCGTCATAGATAACTGATGTTAGGAGCCCGGCTCCCTGCAGTGTGTTCGGTCCAGGAAATTCGGCCGACATATGGACCGTATATAACGGACCAAACACGCTTGTGTGTGGGAGGCCTTAGTGCGGCCTCATCTAGAATATGCAGTTCAGTTCTGGGCTCCAGTTCATAGAAAGGATGCCCTGGAGTTGGAAAAAATACAAAGAAAAGCAACTAAACTAATAAGGGGCATGGAGAATCTAAGTTATGAGGAAAGATTAAAAGAAAGAAAACTTTTTAGCCTTGAAAAAAGACGACTAAGGGGGGACATGATTAACTTATATAAATATATTAATGGCACATACAAGAAATATGGTGAAATCCTGTTCCATGTAAAACCCCCCTGTCTGGAGAAAAAAACCTGCAGAGGTGACAAGCCTTCTTTACTGTGAATCTATGGAATAGTCTACCACAGGAGCTGGTCACAGCAGGAACAGTAGATGGCTTTAACTGGTTGCCAACACCGGACGAGAATGCTCGTCCTGAGCAGCGGGTACTTGGCGCATCAGGACGAGTATCCTCGTCCTGTGTGACAGCCAGTGTCCGCGCGCCACAGTGAGCGGGGCAATGGCTGTAATACACAGCCGCCGCCCCGCTCTATCGGCGGAGAGAAGAGAAACCTCTTCTCTCCGCCGTTAACCCCTGATCGCGGGTATTCAAAGCTATAGTGAGAAGGGGATCTCCCGTTTGGTCGCGTCACAGAAATCTCCTGTGACGCGATCGATGGCTATACCTGGTATGAGCAGACAGCCCAGGGTCCATTGAAGGCCCCCAGGGCTGTCTGACCATATTCCCTGTTAGGGTATACTTAGGTATGTCCTAACAACTGCCTGTGTACAATCCGTTCACAGCCTAATGTACTGGCATATAGAAATATGCCAGTACATTAAAGTTCAAAAATTAAAATTAAAAATCCCTCTATGGGATTAAAAAAAGTTTTGTTAAATAAAAAAAAAAATTGTAAAAAAAATACACATACAAATTTTTTCCAATAAATAAACTATTCAAAATATAACTCCCAAAACATATAAAATAATACACGCAAATTTGGTATCGCCACGTCTGTAATAACCTGTACAATAAATGTATGACATTATTTATGATCGGTGTATGGTTTAAAAAAATTAAGAAAATTGCAGTGGAACAGTTTTTTTGGTTTTGTTTTCTACATTTTTGCCAAAATCAAAATTTATAGGGGGGAAACGTTGCAGAATTTTTAATCCGAGTTATTTGGTACACTATATGGAGAAAAGTATTGGGACACCTACACATTATACCTACAGGAGCTTTTATGACATCCCATTCTAAATCTATAGGCATTAATATGGACTTGTTGTCCCTCCCCCTTTTTGTAGCTAAAACCACTTCCACTCTACTGGGATGGCTTTCTACAAGATTTTTGAGTGTTTCTGTGGGAATTTTTGCCCATTCATCCGGAAGAGCATTTGTGAGGTCGGACACTGTTGTTGGACGAGATGGCCCGGTTCACAGTCTCTAGTTCATCCCAAAGGTGTTCGAAAAAGTAGAGGTCAGGGCTCTCTGCCGGCCAGTCAAGTTCTTCCACACAAAACTCGCCCAACTATGCCTTTATGGACGTTTGCTTTTTCACTGGGGCACAATCATGCTGGAACAGAAAATGGTCTTCCCCAAACTATTCCCACAAAGTTGGAATCCTACAATTGTCTTAAATGTCTTGATATGCTGAGACATTAAGATTTACTTTCATTGGCAACTCCTGAAAAACAACGCCATAGCATTATCCCTCCTCAACCAAACTTTATCGTTGGCACAATACATTCGGCAAACCCAGACTTGTCCATCAGACTGCCAGATAGAAAAGGTTGATTCGTCGCTCCAGAGAACACGTTTCCACTGCCCCAGAGTTCAGTGGCGGTGAGGTCTACACCACTCCATCTGACGCTTGGCATTGTGCTTGGTGATGGTAAGGCTTGAATGCCACGAAGCTCCCGGGGCACAGGTTTTGTGCTAATGTTCATGCCAGAGGAGGTACCGATCTCTGCAGTTAAGTCAGCAGAGCGCTGGTGAATTTTATGCACTTTGCGCCTTCGCACTCGGCGACCCCCACTCTGTAACTTTACGTGGTTGCTGTGGTTCCTAAACAATTCCACTTTACAATAATATTGCTCCTAAATGATCGTGGAATATCTGGAAGGGAAGACATTTTACAAAATGACTAGTTACAACGGTGGCGTCCTATTACAGTATCACGCTGGAATTCGGTGAGCTCTGTAGAATACCCATTCATTCACACATGTTTGTAAAGACGACTGCATGGCTAGGTACTGGGTTTTATACACAATATGTGGCAATGGGACTGAATGAAACACCTGAATTCAATGGTAATAGGTGTGTCCCATTACTTTTGTCCACATAGTGTGAGGCTACATTCACACGAACGTATCCGATTCATGCGCGTGAAAAACGTGTGTGTTGCGTTATTGCATCCGTGATTTGCGAGGTTCATGCACTTGCAAAGCACATCTATTTATTTAAAAAAAAAAATATTTTCAATTGAAATTGATGCGTAAATCACGCACAGCACACGGATGTGCATCCGTGTGCTATGCGAGATTTTCATGCACCCATTGATTTCAATGGGCGATGGCTGCGTGAAAAACGCACCAATATAGGACATGCAGTAAGTATTACGTAACGGACACTCGCGTGAAAGCTCCTGCATGTGTGAACGGCTCCACTGAAATCAATGGGTCCATGTGCTGTGTGTGATTTTCCAGCGCAGCACACGGATGTTATTCACGTTCGTTTGAATGAGCCCTAAGTCACTTCTTCTTTAAGGCTACATGCACACGTTGCGGATTTTGCAGCAAAACCGCAAGAAATTGGCATGAAAAAAAACGCACCTGAATGTGTTAGATTTTTATTTTATTTTTTTCTGCATACATTGCAGCTTTTTTTTTCGGAGTATTTCTCCAGAACTAGGGAGATAGAATTCACAAGCGGGATAAACTGGGAATGCCGCGGTTTTGAAAATACGCACCACGGGTCAATTTACATCCCGATAATTACCGCAGCGTGGACGTGAGATTCCCTGGAAGCTCATCGACTATGCTGGTACTGTATTACGCTGTGGTTTTGCCACACGCAAATACACGTGGCGAAACTCAATGTAATCCGCATTGTGTGCATTGACTCTTAATAGGAACAAGCTTCTATGATTTTTGTGAAATTAGATCCATGAAAAAACATGTAATATAATAGAGAATTGCTGTATGTGCATTAGAAGTACTGTGCTAAACATTTTATCAGTTGATGAGACACTTTTTTACTTTAGCTTCTAGGCTCTACGCTAAAGGCTTTGAGCATGGTGTGCCCATAGACGGTGCTGTAATGATGTACAGTATGTAAGACTTGTGAGTTGTATCTTCTCATAGTGTGCAAACTGAGAAGGCATAATGTTTTCCTGCATGTCATAATCCGTATAATAACTTTCTAGTCCTAAACGCTCCTCTAATTTTTCTAATATTGGAGAATCATATTGAAACATGAAGTGATTAGTCTCGATTACATGTAATAATATAATAGAGGGTTCCTAAGGCTGCACGACAGGCACAAAAATCTTGGTACTTTCTAGTAAAATCTGTAATCTTGTGCTCCTCCCTCTCCCTTTTAGGCTATGTTCACACAGGGTATTTTGCCGAGTTTTTTGACGCGGAAACCGCGTCGCAAAACTCGGCAGAAATGGCCCGAGAGCGCCTCCCATTGATTTCAATGGGAGGCGTCGGCGTCTTTTTCCCGCGAGCAGTAAAACTGCCTCGCGGGAAAAAGAAGCGACATGCCCTATCTTCGGGCGCTTCCGCCTCTGACCTCCCATTGACTTCAATGGGAGGCAGGAGAAAGCGTACTTCTCGCTGTTTTATGCCCACGGCGCTCAATGGCCGCGGGCGAAAAATGGCGCGATAATCGGCGTGCAGGGAGAGGAATATCTGCCTCAAAGGGTTTGTGTATGTAGCTGCACATAGTGATATAACTATATCGCTAGTGCAGTGTAAATGAATGGAGAGTAGTGCATGATGCCGATTGGTCAGCGTTCTGTACAACGCCCACTTGGTCGAAAGTAAAAGTACGCCCACTTGGGCATTAAGAAAGCTCATTAGCATAAACTTAAATCGCTCCTAACTTTGTGAAAAAAGATCGTTTTTTTAAATAAAAAGCATCACTGTCACCTACATTACAGCGCCCATCTCCTTATGTAGGAGATAGGGCACTTATAATGTGATGACAGAGTCCCTTTAAGAAAAGCGGCATGCTCTTTCAGCATCTGATCTCCCATTGAAATCAATGAAGAGAACAGAGAATTTCCCTCCGTATTACAAGATACAGATTCTGCTTTCATTACAGCAGTGAGGTAAAGCGCTGGTGAGATTCTGACTGCTCTATGAGATATCCTCCTCTGGAATGTACCAACTGTAGAAAGAGGGGCAGCGATTCTATAAAGCATCTAATTAACAAAGTGAGGACTTGTGCTCAGGTCTGGTCAAGATTCTGGGTGAGCGCATCAATTTGCGGTTTTATCGATTTTATGGTCTATACAGTAGGAGAATCGATTCCCCCTTTTTTTTTTTTCTTGGCAATTAGCCAAAAGCGAATCTCAAATTTGGTGAATTAATTCCTAATGAATGACAGATCATCAAAATGCAAATCGGGCCATGTAATACGATTTTCCTGTGTATTATGCTGCCCAACTAGAGGAGGAGCATGCAACTAAAGTGTTAATCTGCTAGAGGAAAATGAAGAGACAGCTGTTTGTAAGGGTATGTTCACACACACTAATTCGGGCGTTTTTGCCCCGAATTACGTTCGAAAAATTCGCCTCAATAGCGTTGACAAACATCTGCCCATTGAAAGCAATGGGCTGACGTTTGTCTGTTCACACGAGGCGTATATTTATGCGCCGCTGCCAAATGACGGCGCGTAAATAGACGCCCGCGTCAAAGAAGTGACCTGTCACTTCTTGGGGCGTAATTGGAGCCGTTATTCATTGACTCCAATGAAAAGCAGCGCCAATTACGTCCGTAATGGACGCGCCGTTCAAGCGCCTGCACATGCCGTTACGGCTGAAATTACGGGGATGTTTCCTCCTGAAAACATCCCCGTAATTTCAGCCGTTACGGACGCTGTCGTGTGAACATACCCTAAAGGGTTAGGCTGGTTTCACACATAGCAGAACACAGTGAGGAGAAAGTGGGAGAGACGCTGTGACAGGATTTACCTCTGCTGCTTCTAGCGCTAAAAGCATATCCAGCTGGTGGTGAATGGGTCTGCTGTTCATTGTAAGCTTTGGATTCAGTACTACTATAAACAGTATAGCATTATTATTTTTATACTATTCTTGGAATTTGGTTACATGATTAGATTGGTCAGAAATTTACAATAAATTAGCGTTTTTGCCTCATTCATCAGGAGTCTAATCAGTGACTTTTCTCATTGCTGATTTGTTTCAAAGTAGTTAAAAAAAAAAAATGTAATTCTAAGGCTATGTTCACACAGAGCGGATACACTGCGTAAAAGCACATCGCGTATCCACCCTAGGCACCACTGGGAATTCTATCTAAAAAAACGCACCATATTGTTGTGCAGTTTTTCGGCTAGAATGTCCACTGCATAAAACTGCACATAAAAAAAAAACTGTTTCGTACTTATGTAGCCATGGCGATGCATCCCTCTGCAGTCCGGCCGGCCTCCTCGGATGACGTTTCATCCCATGTGACCCTTGCAGCCTGGACAAAGAAGCACAGAATTCTGGGTATAAGATTTTTAATTTCTGAGTTGCGATTTTTTGCAGCCGCATTGCAGCTTTTCTGCAGCCGCATTGCAGCTTTTCTGCTACGTGTGAACTTGTCTTAAAGGGAACCTGTCACCAGCATTTCACCTATTAAACCGACTATACCTGGTGGTAGGGGGTGAAAAATAATTTCTATATAACCTATAATTATCTTCTTAGTCGGCTCTGTAGCTTTAGTATTTAGCTTTTTAGTGTTCCCACACCGTATGCTAATGAGCAGAAAAGAGTCAAATCTTCGTTTTGAAGAGTCAAATCTTCATTCCTCAAGTCTTTCCGAGTTTACCTCACCTTCTTACTTTTGATTGACAGCTCCTCGCCTTCCCCCAGCACACAACATCCCGCGGTTGTGCATTGATGTCCTCTTCTGGTGTGTGCGCACAAAGGGACACCGGATTATTACGATAAAAGGCGCGAAACGTTTGCAGACCGTTATTTACAGTCGGAGGAGGAGTTTAGGAAAGGGGATAACGGCAATGAACTTTTGATAGCAGCGACCAGTGAGGGAGAAGTAAAGTTCAATAGGTGAAATGCTGGTGACAGGTTCCCTTTAAGGGTAAACTTGGATAAAGTGCATCACCTAGTTTTAGGAAGGTATGGCAAAGTGGTTTACTAGATAAAACATTTATTTCTAGATCGAAAATAAAAATAATGTGCAAGTCCATGAGCTGTCTCCAGTCGGGTTGTGAAAAATATATATCTCTTATTTTGTAAAAGTTGGCAAGTAATATGCCATTAGGCGGGATTCACACGACAGGGTTTCCCGGCCGGGTGCCGGCCGTTCATAAATCGGCCGGCACTCGGCTGCATTAGGAATAATAGACCCCTAATGGGGCTAGTCACACGACCGATTTTTTGACGGCCGGGAAAACCGGGCGTCAAAAAATAGGACATGCTCTATTTTCGGCCGGGTGCCCGGCTCCCATAGAAGTCTATGGGGCCGGGTAATACACGGCCATCACCGGAATGTGTCCCGACTGATGGCCGGGTCTACCGTCGCTCGCGCACTCTCTCTCCTCCTCACAGTGCAGAGTGCATGTGAGGAGGAGGGTCTTTTATTGCCCGCTGTAGGAGTCGGAATCCCCAATCCCCGGCCATTGATTGGGGATTCCGGGATTCCGCTACAGGAGAAGTGCGTGACTACACTGTCCATATATGGACACAGCAAAGTCACTCACTTCTGCAGCGGAATCCCCGACTCTATGGCCGGGGATTCCACTACAGGAGAAGTGAGTGACTACACTGTCCAAATATGGACACAGTGATGTCACTCACTTCTGAAGCGGAATTCCCGACCTGTGGCAGGGAATTCCTCTTCAGGAGAAGTCAGTGACTACACTGTCCATATATGGACATTGAAGTCAGTGACTTCTCCTGGAAGGGGGGGGCTGTGTGGCATTACCTACAGGGGGCTGTCTGGCATTACCTACAGGGGGCTGTGTGGCATTACCTACAGGGGGCTGTGTGGCATTACCTACAGGGGGCTGTGTGGCATTACCTACAGGGGGCTGTGTGGCATTACCTACAGGGGGCTGTGTGGCATTACCTACAGGGGGCTGTGTGGCATTACCTACAGGGGGCTGTGTGGCATTACCTACAGGGGGCTGTGTGGCATTACCTACAGGGGGCTGGGTGGCATTACCTACAGGGGGCTGGGTGGCATTACCTACAGGGGGCTGGGTGGCATCGCCTGCACTGGGCTGGGTGGCATCATCTACAGGGGGCTGGGTGGCATTACCTACCAGGGGGGCTGTGGCATTATCTACAAAGGGCTGTGTGTGGCAACAAATTTAAATGAAATTCATCCGATTTTAAAACGGACAGGGAAAAAATCTGGTCCAAATCGGCCGGTAAAAACGGCAACTCTGCCCGGAACGGAATCGGAACGGATACAAACCGGATGCAAACCGGCCGGGAAAATCGGCCAAAAACGGACGATTTTCCCAGCCGACACTCGGACCCTGTCGTGTGAATGAGGCCTTACTACTTCCATAGGGTTTAAAGGGGTTCCCTGGGACTTCGGTTCGCCATCAATATTAAAGTTCTAGAGATCCCGATTAATAGTTCTTGCCTTTAAACAACAACAGAAAGGGAGCAAGTGTGAAGGAAAAACGTGTACGGATCAAGGATATTGTGTTTATCTGATCATCTTTTTATATAATGCTCTTCTTTTCTTCTTTTTTTTTTGTAGTATTTCTGCATTTCTATGTCTTCGAAGAAAAACTCCATGGAATACTACTGGGTGATCTTATTGTTTCCAGCCTTCTTTGGTCGTAGTCATGGTAAGAAAAAAAAAGTACAGCAAAATTGTAAAGCCAGAATGTATAGTAGTAAAAACATTTCATGCGTTCTTATTAATAAAAGTATGATATTATATTTTACTGGCAAGCCCGGATTTTACATTTTAAATAAATTGGCATAGCTCATAGCTTTAAGAGGTATTCCGGTCACGGTTGCCACCTTTCACGGCAGTTCTTTTTGGACAACTAAAAATCACAGACGGACCGACATTTTTACGGCCATATTACATAATGAAAGAGTTAGTGAGAAATAGCATAAGTAACACCTTTAACCAGTTAATGACCGGGCTATTTTGCGCCTTCAGGACCAGACACCGTTTAGCCCTTTTTAGCACGTGTTAGTTAAATGGCTAGAACTTTTTTATTTGTTGGGCTAACTACGTGATTTTTGCGACGGTTTTTTCCCGTAGACAATGCAGGTTTCTTTTTTTATCGTTTTTATATACACCTTTTTTGCTATTTTAGAATTTTTGTTCATAAAGTTTGAAAATAATAGTAAAAAAAATAAGCTTTTTTAAGTTTCAGCTATTTTTTTTTTTTGGTAATAACATAGTTTTACCCTAAAATAGAGCTTTTATTTGTGATCGTCATTGTCTACCGTAAATTTTTATATATTACATGTCTATATTAGGGTAATTGGGTCAGCGCTAGTGTTACAACAATGATTGACGGGGGGAACGTTTTTTTTGGGGTGGGTATTTTATGTGTATTTATTATTTAATTTTTTTTTGCACTTTACTTTTACAATTTTTTTATTTATTGGTCTGTCCCCCAAAGGTCAAAAAAGACAGCAGCCCCAGTTACAGGGGAAATCAGCCCTCTCATAGTGACGATTGTCACTAATAGGGCTGTGCTGGGTCTAGTTAGACCCAGCAGCAGTCTGCCACTAACGGCACCCGGAGATCATGTGACCAGTCACATGATCACTGGGAGGAATAGAGACCGCGCCGTTGCTGCTGGCTCTATTCCTATACACAGCGTTCATTGAGCGCTGTGTAAAAAGGCATCGGAAATGACAGAAGCAGCGATAGCTGCTTCTATCCTCTCCTCAGGGTCCCCGGCAGTCACTGACAGCCGGAGACCCGACATTCAGCTGCCCGATCGCGCGGGCAGCAAGTTAAAACCCGAGCCGTAAAAAGTCTATGGCTCGGGTTTTAAGGACCCTGACCGCTGGCCGTAAAACTACAGCCAGCGGTCGGGAACCAGTTAACTGATAACACGGTCCAAAGATGTAATTAATAAAATAACTAATAATTTTTCACAATAACAAAGTCCGTAATCTCAGTCTGTTCAGATGTGTTTTTATTACCTGGACCCAAGAAAGGCAACTGAACTATAATGCACCCTTGGTAACAAGGCAAGTTCCAACTAAGACGGGCATCTGAGCTATAAAGAACCCATGGTCAGAACAAAAGAAGTTCAGAATCATCCATAGTTGTTAGGAGCCAAGCCAGCCAGTGCAGGAGAAGGAGGACTCAGACAGTCTCTCAGAGAAGTTAAACTGAGGAGCAGTGAACACCACGCTGGAGAGGAGACTCAGGGGGACTTCTAGCTAAGGACTCTGAGTGAGCCGAGCCTGAGCGCCGGCTGCAACCGCTCCCTCTTCCGCCAGAGGGAGACTGACGCTTGGTGATCACTGGTGGCAGACATGCGTTTGCTGCGTGGTAAGGGACCGGTGCACTGCTGCTTGTGCTGGGACTCTCCAATCACAGCCCTGCTTCCTGCTTTCCAACACTAACAGAAAGCTGCAAGCGGGGCTGTTATTGGTGAGTCAGACTTACTCTCTCCACCCTCACCGCTCTGCCTGGTCTCGTGATGTGACTGGCCCCCATATCGGTCAGCAGACTCAGTCATCCCTCCTCCTTCGCTTAAGTGCCACAGCCTATGCTTCCCCAATTTTGGTGCATACGCAGTGCAAACTTTCGGCGGAAGGAGAAAAAAAATCCCGGACAGTGTTTTTTTTTTTTCTACTGGACAGTACAGAGAGCAGAAAAATAAACACCCATTTTTTGCGGACTATCCGTAACATTTAATGATAAAATATTTTAATTAACGTATATTGATGAGTTTTATTTTGTCCAGCATTATATATATAGAATTAGAAAGAATGCTGCACAAAATAACACTCCTCGATATACGTTAATTAAATATTTATTAGTTTCCCACATAACTGTCCAAGCAGTGGGCAAAATCGTGATGTGTATAGCCTAATGTTACAACCTGTAGTTCATACAGCTGTAGCAGGTCGAGCATGTAAAGTTACTGCAAAACCAATATCTGTGCTCACTCCCTGGCTGCTCTACTCAGTTGCCTGCGCTTTCAATTTAAATGTATGCATTGCTATCCTGCTTTTGAGTGTACCCGACATCAAATCAATCTGTTTCCTGAACCTCTCATATTATAGTCCCTATTTCCTATTAACCAAACCCCTGCAAAATAAAGTATCCTCCTCCAATAAATTACAACATATGTGAGCAGGAGCAATACAGGAACCCAATCTGCTTTGAAAGTACAGCAGAAAGCTGCTCCCATTCCTCTCCCTCATTGTTGAAATCAAGAGAAGTGTACAACGTAAATACAGCATGCACTCTCTGGATCACCGTAGCTGGTTAGTTTGAATTCCATTCCTTAGATCTCGAGGCTTGGGGTAAATTGGAACTAACTAATTGCTCTTCAGCAGCCAGAGAAGCACAGCGGGAGAACTCCCTAGAATGGTTTCAGGATGGAAACTGAAGTTCTTAAGGCCTCATGCACACGACCGTAAAAACACCTGTTATTGCGGATCGTAATTACGACCCGAAATAATGGGCCCATAGACTTCTGTTAGCCACGGGTACCTTCCCGTTTTCTCACGGGAAGGTGCCGGTGCCGTTAAAAAAATAGAACCTGTTCTATTTTTTTATTTTACGGGCCGTGCTGCTATACTTTATAATGGGAGCACGGCTTGGAAAAGTGGCCGGCCGTGCTCGTAATTACGAGTCGTAATTACGAGCACGGTCGTGTGCATGAGGCCTTACTCACGGGCTGCTGCTGAAGTCATGCTCACTCTTTCTGCGCTAAGGAGAAGCACATAGGCAGGGATTGGATTAAAATGTTTAACAGGTTCTCTGTTTGGCCATCAAAGATCTACGTATCCGGGGGTGTTTCAGTGGGTCGCACCAGAAATGTTATTTTAATAATCAAATAAAACCATTACAATATTCCAATTTCACTTACAGTACAGAATGGATCACTACGCACCATTCTCCTAATCAAACGATCCGTCCGTGTAGAAGTTCACCTCCGTGCACCTCCTGCTGTCATTCCCGTTCGTTATTGTTCTCTCAACCTCCAGGACACGCAACTTTGAACAGTGCCGACATCTCGAGCTAGGCGTGTAGCGATATGCCAGAGTGATAAATCAAGGTCTCTCAGTTCAAGGATTCTGTCCCTCTCAGTTTGCGACAAGTGGAGATAACTGGCTCGTCAACAAACCAGAAGCATCGCACAATCATTCCGCACCACTTGATTCGATTTTTAACTTTGCTTTCAATCTGGCTTCTATGCCCCGCCCCGCATGCCACAGATTGAAGATAGGTGCTTGCAAAATTGGATCAACCAGAAGCCAGAATAGTACATATATACAGCACCAGAACCAAGCTCAGTACATGTGTATTCGCGCAAATGCAGCTCTGTAAAGAGATAATTTGCAAATTCAGTTTAACCTCTGCCATATAAGTTTATATGGCATAAAACTACAAATCCCAGTATGGCTTTAAAGAGGCTCTGTCACCACATTATAAGTGGCCTATATTGTACATGATGTCATCGGCGCTGTAATGTAGATTACTGCAGTGTTTTTTTTATTTAGAAAAATGATCATTTTAGACGGAGTTATGACCTATATTAGCTTTATGCTAATGAGTTTCTCAATGGACAACTGGGCGTTTTACTATATGACCAAGTGGGCGTTGTACAGAGGAGTGTATGACGCTGACCAATCAGTGTCATACACTTCTCTCCATTCATTTACACTGCAGATAGCGATATATCTATATCGCGATTTGCAGGCCCATAAACACACTATAACGCTACTGCAGTGTCCTGATAATGAATATACATTACCTCCAGCCAGAACGTGATGTGTATTCGTTCTCCTGACCACTTCTGTAGCGTCTCTGTGATTTACAACACAGCAGGCGTAGTCTCGCGAGATTACGCTGTAAACTGTCATTCACAGAGAGATCTCGCTGTGCTGTGCTGTATATCACACAGACGCTACAGAAGTGGTCAGGAGAATGAACACACATCACGTCCTGGCTGGAGGTAATGTATATTCATTGTCATGACACATGAGTAGCGTTATAGTTTGTTTATGTGACTGCACATAGCGATATAGATATATCGCTATCTGGAGTGTAAATTAATGGAGAGAAGTGTATGACGCTTATTGGTCACTGATTGGTCAGCGTAATACACTCCTCTGTACAACGCCCACTTGGTCATATAGTAAAACGCCCAGTTGTCCATTGAGAAACTCATTAGCATAAAGCTAATATAGGTCATAACTCCGTCTAAAATGATCATTTTTCTAAATAAAAAACACGGCTGTAATCTACATTACAGCGCCGATGACATCATGTACAATATACAGTGAAGGAAATAAGTATTTGATCCCTTGCTGATTTTGTAAGTTTGCCCACTGTCAAAGACATGAACAGTCTAGAATTTTTAGGCTAGGTTAATTTTACCAGTGAGAGATAGATTATATAAAAAAAAAAAAAATCACATAGTCTAAATTATATATATTTATTTGCATTGTGCACAGAGAAATAAGTATTTGATCCCCTACCAACCATTAAGAGTTCAGCCTCCTCCAGACCAGTTACACGCTCCAAATCAACTTGGTGCCTGCATTAAAGACAGCTGTCTTACATGGTCACCTGTATAAAAGACTCCTGTCCACAGACTCAATTAATCAGTCTGACTCTAACCTCTACAACATGGGCAAGACCAAATAGCTTTCTAAGGATGTCAGGGACAAGATCATAGACCTGCACAAGGCTGGAATGGGCTACAAAACCATAAGTAAGACGCTGGGTGAGAAGGAGACAACTGTTGGTGCAATAGTAAGAAATCGAAGACATACAAAATGACTGTCAATCGACATCGATCTGGGGCTCCATGCAAAATCTCACCTCGTGGGGTATCCTTGATCCTGAGGAAGGTGAGAGCTCAGCCGAAAACTACACGGGGGGAACTTGTTAATGATCTCAAGGCAGCTGGGACAACCGTCACCAAGAAAACCATTGGTAACACATTACGCCGTAATGGATTAGAATCCTGCAGTGCCCGCAAGGTCCCCCTGCTCAAGAAGGCACATGTACAGGCCCGTCTGAAGTTTGTAAATGAACATCTGGATGATTCTGAGAGTGATTGGGAGAAGGTGCTGTGGTCAGATGAGACTAAAATTGAGCTCTTTGGCATTAACTCAACTCGCCGTGTTTGGAGGAAGAGAAATGCTGCCAATGACCCAAAGAACGCCGTCCTCACTGTCAAGCATGGAGGTGGAAACATTATGTTTTGGGGGTGTTTCTCTGCTATGGGCACAGGACTACTTCACCGCATCAATGGGAGAATGGATGGAGCCATGTACTGTCAAATCCTGAGTGACAACCTCCTTCCCTCCACCAGGACATTAAAAATGGCTCGTGGCTTGGTCTTCCAGCATGACAATGACCTGAAACATACAGCCAAGGCAACAAAGGAGTGGCTCAAAAAGAAGCACATTAAGGTCATGGAGTGGCCTAGCCAGTCTCCAGACCTTAATCCCATCGAAAACTTATTGAGGGAGCTGAAGATCCGAGTTGCCAAGCGACAGCCTCGAAATCTTAATGATTTACAGATGATCTGCAAAGAGGAGTGGGCCAAAATTCCATCTAACATGTGTGCAAACCTCAACATCAACTACAAAAAACGTCTGACTGCTGTGCTTGCCAACAAGGGTTTTGCCACCAAGTATTAAGTCTTGTTTGCCAAAGGGATCAAATACTTATTTCTCGGTGCACAATGCAAATAAATATATATAATTTTGACAATGTGATTTTCTGTTTTTTTTTAAATATAATCTATCTCTCACTGGTAAAATTAATCTAGTCTAAAAATTCTAGACTGTTCATGTCTTTGACAGTGGGCAAACTTACAAAATCAGCAAGGGATCAAATACTTATTTCCTTCACTGTAGGCCACGTATAATGTGGTGACAGAGCCTCTTTTTTTTTTTTTTTTTTTTTAACTTCTTTTTTTATTGAGCTTTTTTCCTTATAAATATTTCTGTGCATTTACAAGAAACAAGGTATGACATTGCCCATACCCTGTTGAAATTACATATTTATACATATCATTACATGTATTAAAACTCACAATCAATTACATTGGAAATGCAGTATGACTTCAAATGCAGATTATACAATAAACTTGTTAACCTTTAACCCAACAACTGTGGTATTCTAATTAGTATCTTGTCTCACTCTTCTTCTCCTATCCCTGTTCATGTCTCTATCCTATGTGCTTCTGTCTAATGCCTTGGCATTGTAACCTTCAGTTTCCCCAAGGTCCCCTTAATGTCTTCGGAAAGGTACCATTTAGTGTGCTGGAAACCCGCCATCATTTTTTCTATATCTGTGACAGACATTTGTACCAAGAACTGTTTCCATTTTTTGAAGAATTTTGCAGTTTTTCGCTCTTTGTGTAACAAGGCCTCATTCCTATCTGAATATAGGTATTTTTGTAGTTGTTGAATTAGTTGTTCCAGTGTCGGTGCATTAGTTTCCAGCCAATTTTTCAGAATACACCTTTTGGCTATAAGTATTATTATGTGTACTAGCGGAGGTATGTGTTGCAAGGCCCCTTCCACTTCAGTGTCTACTGACGCTGATGAATGAAATAACAGAAGTGTAGGATTCAGTGGTATAGATCCTTCCCAGAGCTTCCTAATGTATCTTAGTATTTCTAACTAATATCCCTGAGTGGCAGAACACAACCAAATACCATGATATAGATCCGTGCGTGGCTGGGCACACTTTGGACAGGAATGTAACCGATCTGGCGCTTGGCGGTATGTTAAAAGCATAAATGGCTGCATGTATCAGCCTGAATTGCGTCTCTCTCCACACTTCATTTATAACATGCTTCCTCACTGTTTTCCACCCCTCTAGTATTTGCTCATTTATCTCTGGTGTTTTAAAAATACGTCTCCAGTATGGAAATTGATTTTTTTTCCCTACTTGCACATAAATATCTTTCATTGTCTGATATAATATCGATAGAGACTTCCTATGTGGATCTTCTCCCACTAGTGTGTCAAATGGATTATCAACAATTTCCTTTTCTAAGTTTCCCACCAGCTTTGTACATAACGTTCTAACCTGCATATATTGCAGAAAATGCGTTTGTGGGATCCCATATTCACTGCCCAATTCTAGCAATGTCTTCAATCTCGGCTCCGTCGCATGCAACAGATGTTTCACTGCGGCTACCCCATTTTGCTTCCATGTCCTAAATAGGCTACTGGACATCCCTGCCTGGAATTGTATATGCGACCATAGGGGTAAGTATTTCGACAATTGAAAAGAGAGACCCTGCTTTTTCCTCACCTCTTTCCAGCACATTATAGTGTCACGTAATATAACTGAAGATTTAACACTGTGCGGGAGATTTGCAAGTTTTGTGTGCAATAAAGCTCGTAGATCCCATTTTCCTGCCAGTGCTGATTCTAAGTCGTGATTGGAGTAGTGGTTTGTTTTATATATCCAGTCCAGGACATGCTGGAAAAGACTAGCGATGTTGTATCCCCTCAAGTGTGGTATGTTCACTCCCCCCTGCCAATGGTATCCCTGCAATTTTAGCAACGATATTCTGGGGCGCTTATTTAACCATATGAATTTTGTTACATCGGAATTAAAGGCATTGACATCTTTGTGCTTCAGCAGAATTGGCAGTGTTTGCAATGGATACAACAGCCTCGCAAAGGATATCATTTTGACTAGATGGCATCTACCGAACATGGAGATTTATAGCCTTATTTTGTGGAAGATGGGTTCATAATTAAAGCGATATAAGGTTCCCGGGGTCCGCCCTATCCGTATCCCCAAATACGTTATCTGTGATTTCGCAATTTTTATACCCAGTTGCTGGAGGTGTCCGTCTGCTGCGTGGTTATATTGTGTTAAACCTAATAGTTCGCTCTTGAGTGGGTTAATTTTTAGGCCTGCATATTGCCCAAATTCCTGAATCACTTCAAAGACTTTAGGCAGATGACTGGACGGGTGAGACAGGAACAGCAGAATATCATCTGCAAAAACCGCCGTTTTAACCTCCACTCGAACACCAGTATATACATGCCCATGTTCCAAGACCTGTATCAATGGCTCTAATGCTAGATCAAATAGGAGCGGCGACAATGGGCACCCCTGTCTGGTGCCTTTATGTAATTTAAAAGTGGCTGATCTAATGCCCGGCGTGCAGACCGCAGCCGTGGGGTTGTCATATAGTGTTTTCAGGTAGACCCTAAAAGCCCCTTGTATGTTGAATTTATCTAGGACCATGTCTAGCCACCGCCACTCGACATTATCGAACGCTTTCTCAGCATCCAGCAGTACTATCGCTGATTGGCTGTGTGACTCCGGCTGAGCTACTATCCTGTCCATGACTCCCAGAACTTTTCTGATGTTCGTGACTGCCGATCTACCCTTAATAAACCCCACTGGTGATTTCCCCACCAAGAGAGGCATCAGCTGGGCTAGCCTGGCTGCCATTATTTTGGAGACCAGTTTGAGGTCTTGATTTATTAAGGATATGGGTCTGTATGAGCCCGGTAGTAACAGATCTTTTCCCGCCTTGGGTAGTACCTTTATGTACGCCGTATTTGCTGCTGCTGGAATGGCCCCACCATGTAATAGTGAATTGAAGTATGCTAATAGCGTCGGGGTTATTTGTTCTTGTAAGATTTTATAAAATTCCGCCGGGTAACCATCCGGTCCCGGCGCCTTCCCAGTTGGTAGTGATTTTATAGTCTGTTGCAACTCTTCCAATGTTATTGGTGCATTCAATTCCGCTAATTGTTCCTGGTCTAAAGTAGGCATGGTGAGGTTGGTTAAAAACTGACTGCCCTGCGTGTCTCCAGGTACCTTTTGTGGATGCATATAACTGTTGATAGAAAGCCTGTAACACAGCATTCATTTTTCCAGGATCAGTGTGAATTCTACCCTCGTGGTCCCTTAATTTGGTGATATGTGTGTGCGGTCTAAACCCTCTAGACATTCCTGCCAGCATCCTTCCAGCTTTGTTTCCAAAACGAAAACGTTTAGCCTCATAAAGTGATCTCCCAAACTTCTCCTTATTGTCCAACCATGTTTCAAAGTGTCCCCTGGCCTCTATCCATTTAAGTTTTTTATCCGTGACTGGATTGACTAGAAAGGCAGAATATGCCATTCTAAGGCTGTCGCTACACTCCCTAAATTTCTGGTGTTTGCTTTTTCCTATACGTGACGTGTGAGATGAGCCTCCCTCTCAAGACAGCTTTAGCCGTTTCCCAAAATAGCGTCTGATCTGCAGTGTGTTCCGCATTATCCGTCGCGTATTCTAGCCACCACCCCCTGATCCGCTGTTGAAAGTCATCCTCTTCTGCTAGGTGGGCCGGGAATTTCCACTGAACAAATTCTCCCCTGGGATGTGCATCTGTCAGTAGCAGTCGCACTGGCGCATGATCAGATATGATCATGTCCGTGATGTCTACCTGCTCTACACGTTGTAAGAGCTGTCGGCTTAAGAAAATGTAATCTAATCTAGACCAGGATTTATGATATGGGGAGTAGTATGTGTATTCCCTATCGTCAGGATGCCTATACCTCCAGCTATCCGTTATTTGTGTGGCTTGTGAGAATTCCGGCAGAATGCCATCTGTAGCGAGCGTCGACGTCTGTGCACTTCTCTTCCTGTCTTCCTCTATACAACTTACTGAATTAAAGTCCCCCCCCCCCCCCCCCACTAACTTCAGTGCACAAGTGTCCGCTAGTAGTGTAGTTTGCAGGTTCTGAAAGTAAGCGCGGTTATTTGTGTTTGGCGCATAGATGCTATATACACTAAACTCCCCCAATTGCGTGTCTAGTAAGATTTGTATCATGCGCCCCTCCGAGTCTGCCTGTTTCGATCGCAATGTGGCAGCAAAGTTTTTATTTACTAAAATCAGAACCCCATTTTTTTTCTTAATTGCTGGAGAACCATAAACCTGTCCCACCCAGAATTTGCGCATCCTACAAAAATCTCTTTCCTCTAGGTGCGTTTCCTGGAGTAAGGCCAGATCCGCCTTTAGTTTTCCAAGATGTCGTAGGACCATTGATCGCTTGTGTGGGGATAAGAGCCCCTTAACATTCCACGTCACTACTCTCATAAAGGACTTTTATGGTATGTGTCTGTGATAGTGGACAGTATTCCCTTATCCCATATATGATGTTGTATTGTGATAGGACATAGCTGAGGGATCTGAGCTCCCCATATTGTGAATCAATTAGCTTAACACGACTACCACTCAACCTTAACCCCCAACTGTTAACCAACAATTTAACTCCCCCCGTTGCCCTTGGAGAAACCCATTTCTCCTCTTCAGTATTACTCAGGACTTCTCTTTTTTCTGCCATGTGATTTCCTCTAACCTACTCTTGGGCTTGTCCTAAGCAGCATAACACGTTTAATAGAAATTACCATCACATCACCAGGCTACATGCTAGTACATATGTCTATTCTACACTGGCAACCGCATTTTAGTTCAAAATAACATTTGGTATCACATATATTCCCTGTCAGGCAAAGTAAAACATTTGTAAAGTCCATCATCTGCAGTACTCATGACTCCCGTCACTCGAGTACTCAACCAGCGTCTGGTTTTGGGTGGTTCCTATCCGTGTCGTGGGGTCTGCGGCGGTCTTCTTTCTTTTGGTGGCTGTCCCTTCAGTTGCGATACATTCTGCTGTGCGTTCCCTCTTGTAGAGGTTTCATCTGCTTCAGTGGACCCTGGAACAATGAGCAGGTCCCTGTATACGGCCTCTGCTTCCTGATGATCTGTGTAAACTTGTAGTGTGCCGCTTGGAGTCATTACCCTCAAAATCGCCGGATATTGTAGTTGAAACTTCATGCCTTGCTTGTGAAACGCAGTGCAGATTCTACTAAATAACTTGCGCTTCTTTGATACTTCCGCTGAATAGTCGCCAAACAACATGATTGTGATTCCATTTAATTTCACCGGGCCCTTTCTGTTCTTGTATAGTCGCAGTAGCGTTTCTTTGTCGGAGTAATCTAGGTAGCGGACTATGACTTGTCGGGCTCTCTGCGGCTGCCCTTGGAGCTGTGTCGACTTCTGTCTGTCAGGTCCCACTCTGTGTGCTCTTTCCACTTTGCATGGACTTTCCATGTTCAGTATCTTCGGTAGGTCATATTCACAGATGCGTTTCAATTGCGTGGCCGGCACTGACTCTGGTATCCCTACCACACGAACGTTGTTTCGTCTCGATCTGTTCTCCAGGTCATCTATTTTGGCAAGCATCTTTTGTTTTTCGGCTACCAGCTCCTGTAGTGTGCCATGTGTGTCTGCTGCATCGTCCTCTAACATCGAGATTCTCTGCTCTGCTTCATCTAGACGCTTGCCGTGTTGTACAACATCGCTCTGCAACGCCTTCAGGGAGGCCGATATGGTAGCAGCCAGGGTGTCCTGTATGTCAGGGGTGATGCGCTTGGCTACTTCCCTGGCCAGTTTTCTGTAGTTTATCGTCGTCGAGGTCCCCTCCCCCCCGTCCTCGTCCGACATTGAATCTTCTTGGCCTGAGGACGGACGACTCGCTGCCTGTTTGTCTTTCTGTGTGATCGGCGGCATTTTGCTCGGTAAGTAGTTAATGCACGATGCCCTTCTTTTTGTGTGCGCCTCTGCTGGACCAGCGTCTGCTTTTTCTTGCTGTCGGAGCTGCCGCCGTGCGTGCTCTGGGCTGTATGCAGGCACAAGATGGCGCAGCCTCCCTCTCTCCCTGCGCTGCCCTGGGTTTTTTGGCGCCAAAACGCTTTGACCGCGGTACCCTGATCCAGCTACCGTTCCCGATCCTTATCTTGTCGGGTTTCCTTATTTTATCGCCTCTGGTGCTGTGCGGGCAGTGTATCACTGCGTCTCCCCACCCGTTTACTGGATCGCTCCACGGGCTCTACGGTAAGCACCGGGATGCTATTTTCAATATAGGGGTATTCGGTACTCGCCCTTTGTAGTCTGTACAGTTGCTGGCTGCACTTCCCGGTCTCAGTGGCGTGTTTGCTGGCTATGGCAGTCGATTTGTTGTCTCGTAAGTCTGGAGAGCTCTTTTCCACCCTCCTCACATGGCAGCGCCGGAACCGGAAGTCAGAGCCTCTTTAACAATGGTAAGGAAATGCTTGGAGTTGCTGTTTCACAAAAAAGAAAGATACACCCACACCCAGCAACCTTCTTTAAAAATTTGGATCCGCATGCCAGAATACCCCTTTAATAGAGCTCCTAACGAACTCCATAACAAAAAATGGTTTCAGTAAGCTCCTAAGAGCTCTTAAAAATAAAAAAAAATTGTACAAAGGGAGGCAGGGCATCTGGAGCTCTGTAAGAGGGACTTTATTTTCCACAGTCCTATGATCAGCAATCAAACGGTATGATTAACTGTGGATTTCTTCCTCCATTCTGTTATCCTCAGTCCTGCTTCAGGCTCACTATGGCTGGGTTCACCCGTTTTTGTTTTTTTTTCTCTCTTGTTTAGGAACTTCAATTAAGAGGCATGGCAGTTTATAGAACAAAAAAATCATGTTCTAAAGGCACAGTGTGAACCCAGCCTTAGTAAGTCAATGACCTGATGAAGACGCCGGTTCGGCATGGAAACGCGTAGTACGTTTTATGTTTGTTCTAATAAATGTAGTCTTGTTTTGAACTACTTTTATTCTCCTCTATTGGATGTTAGCAGCGCTATTTTTTGGAAGCTCCATTTTTTTGCATATATATATATATATATATATATATACACACACACCCAGCGGTTCCCCTATTCAGGTGGCCGGTTCTTCTATCCCAGCTGCAGCTTCATCCTATACATCTGTACCATTGTTGTGTTTGTTGCAGCACAACTCCTATAGGTGAGCAGTTATCAATTCATATTGTCTTGCTCTACGTTTACCAAATGTGACCTGCGCCGTGTGTTTTTTTAACTTTCTCTCCAATGATTTACTTGGCACAGGTGAAATTGTCACAAATAAATAGTGTGTGGGTTTTTGTGCTTTTTTTTTTATTTTTATTTTTTTATAATTGTAATGCTATTTTTTTAGGTGACTGCGGGATACCTCCCAGGCTGGAATTTGCAGAGCTGGACACATCATTCATTGACCAAGAGAGTTTTTCTGTCGCTGCAAATGTAACCTATAAGTGCCGACCTGGATTTATAAGCGAACCTGGAACCAAAAATATTCTAACTTGCTTAAGTGACTCAACATGGTCTACTCCTGAAACATTCTGCAAACGTGAGTATTCTTTATTATTTATAAGTTCTCTTTATTATTTTTGCTAAAGTAAACCTTTTGTTAGACCGTTAGAACCTTATTCACACGACAGGGTTTCCCGGCCGGGTGACGGCCGTTCATAAAACGGCTGTCACACGCCCGCAGTAGGAACAATAGACCCCTAATGGGGCTATTCACAGGACTGTTTTTTTGTTTTTTTTTGTCAGCCCAGGAAACCCGGCCGTCAAAAAATGGGACATGCCCTATTTTCGGCCGTTCGCCCGGCTCCCATAGAAGTCTATGGGGCCGGGTAATACACGGCCATCACTTGAATGCGTTCTCTCCTCCTTCACCCCACAGTGCGAAGTGCATGTGAGGAGGAGGAGGAGGAGGGTATTTTTTGCTCCCAGTAGGAGCGGAATCCCCAATCCATGGCCACAGCTTCGGCAACGCTGTGGTCGGGGATTGGGGATTCTGCTCCAGGAGAAGTCTGTGACTTCACTGTTTCCATATATGGACACAGTGACGTCAGGAACTTCTGAAGCGGAATCCCCACTGATGTGGCCTGGGATTCCGATCCTTGAGAAGTCGCTCACTTCACTGTCCGTATATCGACACTGAAGTGAGGGACTTCTCATGGAGCCGTCCCCTAAAGGAAAGTAGGGGGGGGTGCCATCTATGGGGGGTGACTATGTACAGGGGGGCTGTGTGGCACTGCGTACAGGGGGGCTGTGTGGCACTACCTACAAGGGGGGCTGTGTGGCACTACCTACAAGGGGGGCTGTGTGGCACTACCTACAAGGGGGGCTGTGTGGCACTACCTACAAGGGGGGCTGTGTGGCACTACCTACAAGGGGGGCTGTGTGGCACTACCTACAATGGGGGCTGTGTGGCACTACCTACAAAGGGGTCTGTGGCATTATCTACAGAAGGAAGTGTGTGGCAAAAAATGTACAAATGAAATTCATCCGATTTTAAAATGGACAGGGAAAAAAAAGGATGCAAAACGGGTTAAAAACGGCAACACGGCCCGGAGCGGATGCAAAACAGCTGTTTTTATCGGCCGACACTCGGACCGTGTCGTGTGAATAAGACGGTATACTGAAATAGCTCATCAAATGGTATAACATTTATTGTTCTATGGGTCTATTCACATGTTGCAATTTGATCTCGATGTGTGTATAGAGGCCGTTCTCATTGCTTCATTGCCCACTGTTAGATTAAGATGATTGACTAAGTCTTTATGGAAGATTATCTAATGTTTAAATTCTGTTCACAGAAAGATATTTTTTCCTTGCTACTAGTGATGTCCCATATAATGTGTGTTTATTATTATAATTATTATTATTTTATTTTTTTTAAGGACGATCATGTGGAAGTCCTGGTGATATACTAAATGGAAAAGTGTCCATAATAGATACACTGTTTGGATCTAGGGTAAACTATACTTGTGATCCTGGGTGAGTTTTGTTTTGTATGCATTGTGTAGCTGCAGAAGATATGTTAGTTCCAATGTTAACCCCTTCAGGACACAGCCTGTTTTGGCCTTGTGGAAGCAGGCGATTTTTTTCAAATCTGACGTGTCACTTTATGTGGTAATAGCTTGGGAATGCTTTTACCTATCCAAGCGATTCTGAGATTGTTTTCTCGTGACATATATTGTACTTTACGTCTGTGAAAAAATTTGGTCGATAAATTCAATATTTATTTGTGAAAAACACC
Source organism: Rhinoderma darwinii (assembly GCF_050947455.1). Lineage (NCBI taxonomy): Eukaryota > Metazoa > Chordata > Amphibia > Anura > Rhinodermatidae > Rhinoderma > Rhinoderma darwinii. The sequence continues at coordinate 338,084,209 of NC_134688.1, read as the reverse complement.
AAAATTTAGAGGAAGTTTGCAAAAAATTGAATTTTTCTAAATTTGAATGTATCTGCTTGCAAAACAGATATTAATATCACACAAAATAGTTACTAGTTAACATTTCCCATATGTCTACTTTATGTTTGCATCGTTTTTTTGAACATCCTTTTATTTTTCTAGGACGTTACAAGGCTTAGAACTTTAGAAGCAATTTCTCACATTTTCAAGAAATTTCCAAAACCTATTTTTACATGGACCAGTTCAGTTCTGAAGTGGCTTTGAAGGCCATATATATTAGAAACTCCCCATAAATCACCCCATTTTAAAAACTTCACCCCTCACAGTATTCAGAAAGTTTCTTAACCCTTTAGGTATTTCACAGGAATTAAAGCAAAGCAGAGGTGAAATTTACAAATGTAATTTTTTTTTTTTAGCAGAAATTCATTTGTAATAGAAAAATTTCTGTAACACAGAAGGTTTTACATAAAAAAACACAACTCAATATTTAATGCCCAGATTCTGCAGTATTTAAAAATATCCCACATGTGGCCCTAGTGTGGTAATGGACTGAAGCACCGGCCTCACAAGCAAAGGAGCACATAGTGTATTTTGAAGCCTCCTTTTTATTACAATATATTTTAGGCTCCATGTCAGGTTTGAAGAGGTCTTGTGGTACCTAAACAGTGGAAACCCCCAAAAAGTGACCCCATTTTGGAAACTACACCCCTCAAGGAATTGATCTAGTTGTATAGTGAGCATTTTAACCCCACAGGTTTTTTTGCTGAATTTATTGGCGTTAGTCTGTGAAAATGAAAATCTACATTTCTACAGAAGAAAGATAGACATTTTAAATTTTTGCAAGGAATAAAGGAGAAAAAGTACCCCAACATTTGTAAAGAAATTTATCCTGATTACGTCAATACCCCATATGTGGTCATAAACTTATGTTTGAACACATTACAGCCCTCAGAAGGGAAGGAGCGCCATTTGGGTTTTGGAGCTCAAATTTTGCTATAATGGTTTTCGGTGCCATGTCCCATTTGCAACGCCCTGGAGGGACCAAAACAGCGGAAACCCCCCAAAAGTGACCCCATTCACTATCAGAATCCAAGAGAGCAAATGCCTCTACAGTGGTATATAACTTGTGTGCCATTTTTTTACTTATTTTTTGCAACAGTTTTAATAAAAGTAACAAAGAAAAAGTCCACTAAGCCATTGATCAATAAATTTATGAACAACCCTAAGGCCCTGTTCACACGAGTTTTTTTACGAGTTTTTCGGAGCGGAAACCGCTCCGCAAAACTCGTCAAAAACCGCCCGAAAATGTCTCCCATTTATTTCAATGGGCGTTGGACGAGCTTTTTTACCGTGAGCAAAAAAACCGCATCACGGTAAAAAGAAGCGACATGACCTATCTTGAGGCGGTTTCCGCCTCCAAAACCCAATTTCAATCAGTCAGAAGGGTAAAAAAAACACCTCGACCAGTGTTTTGACGAGTTTTTGTCAAACCACTGTGCAAAAAACGTCTGGAGCAGTTTTTGCAGGAGGAATTTTCCTCCTGCAAAAAAACTCAGTGTGAACACAGCCTAACAATGAATCAATGTATTTAGAATTTACAGACGTGTAAAATATATAAATCTCTTCATATAAGTATATGTATGTATACATATATATTACATGTACGTATATATCTATATGATGTTATAGATATATAACATCCCTAATTATTAATTTTTAGTATTAACAAATTTCAAATATATGTCTATATATAATATATATTACGTGTGTGTGTGTGTGTGTGTGTGTGTGTGTATATATATATATATATATATATATATATAATCTAGACGTGTGTGTGTGTATGTATATATATTATGGACGTGTGTGTGTATACACACACACACACACACACACACACACACACACACACACACACACACACACACTATAAGCCCTAATTGATTATAAATTAACTAATTAATTAATTGCCCTAATCTGAGTACTATCTACCTGAACTATAACTAGCTGCCTACACTAAACTATCTATGTGGAGGTGTTTTTGTGTGTTTTTCACAGTCATTGTGTCTTTATAGGAGACACACAGCATCTGCTCGGCACAGCTTCTTCTCCCCCACTGTCTCAGAACCATCTGACAGGGAGGGAGGAGAAACAGTGTAACAAACAGCAGGAAAGTTTGTTGCTGCAACAAACTTTGCTGTGAACACCATGATAGATTTATCATGGTGATCACGTCATCAGGACCGACACCAATCCGGTCCTGATGTCTTCTCTCAGCACTTAGGCTGCTAGTAGCAGCGTGTTCTGAGAGATTCAGAGCACAGGGAGAGCGCTGTGCATGCTGTTCTGGCACCACGTGAATTAACGGGCTGCAGGACCAAAGCCCAGCACTGCAGCCCGTTAATCTACGTGGGCTGGTCGTGAAGGGGTTAATGGTATTTTGCCCCTTGAGGTTTAGGCCAATTTTGGCCTTGAGGACATGACCAGTTGCAGTGGATATGTGATAAACGTTATAGGCTGAAATACGTACCCCTATAAATAAAAGTATTGATAAAGCGTTTTTATTTTTTTAGGTAGATTTTAACTGTGATTTAAAATGTTGTTGCTAGTCAAAAAAGGATATTTTTTTTTTATTTTTTTTTTTATTAGTTTATCGCCCACCCTAAGAAATGCTAAAAATATCTAATCGCCAATTGCAAGATCGAAATGGCACCAGTACTTGAAAACAGCCATGCCATGTATCCTTCTTCCGGTTCCCTCGGGAAGCGGCCGCCAGGAAAAAGATGCGAGGAGCCAACAAGATATCAAGTGGCACAGTTCTTTCCTAACGCAGTTTAAGCGGTTCGATCAATCCGAATCTTTTCTGTGAGATTCCAGCAAGCCACGCATAATCTCGCGAGATTACGAGGTAAACGAGATTTTGTTTCCCTTGCTGGAAATCTCACAGAAAAGAGTCAGAAGTGTCAGGATTCTGAATACACATGACGTCCAGGCTGGATGTCATGTGTATTCATTATCAGGACACTTGTGTATGTAGCTGCACATGGTTCTAATAAGAACACTATGTGCTGTGTAAATGAATGGAGAGGAGTGCATGATGCTGATTGGTCACTGATTCGTCAGCATCATACACTTCTATTCACAACACCCAGCTAGTAAAACAAGTAAACACGCCCAGTTAAAAACACTATACACGCCCAGTCGGACATATGAAAAAAAAACACGCCCAGTTGTCCATTTCAAAGCTCATTTGCATATATATATATATATATAAAATAGCTCCTAACTTGGCCAAAAATGAAGGTTTTAAAAAAAGTTACTTTTATCTACATTGCAGCGCCGATCACATGCAATAGGAGATAGGGATTTGAGAATCTGGTGACAGAGCCTCTTTAACTGTGTTATTCTATTTTAGATACAAAACGTTATCTAGAAGAAACTTTAGAGATTGTCTGGCCAGTGGATTATGGAGTAATGAAGTCCCCGTATGCGAAGGTATTTTTCCGCTTTTTTTTAATTTTTTTTGTCTTGGATTATGACCAGGTTTGAAGTTATTAAAAAAAAAAAAAAAAAAAAGTGAAGAGAAAGGAACAGAATTACATGAGATTACATGCAATTTTTTTTACCCCTTTAGTACACAAAAAGCCCCCCCCCCCCTAAATGTTTCAAAGCACATATCCTCTCTTATTGGTGAAGGGTAGTGATACCATGAAGAAAAGTTCCAGTCACTGGAAGGCTGTACACTTGGAAGACAGATGACAGTCGGCTCACCCCTCCTGCCCTACACCGACACAGAATCCAGATTTTAGAATTTAAACGAGTGCTGCTCAGACGAATATTAATCTTGGAGCATTGTCCTTGGTATCACTTGAAAGCTACGATTAATACCTCATGCACGCGATCATAAGTGTTTTCACTGTCCGCAAATACGGATCCCACAGCTGCGTATAAACGTCCGTAGCCGTCCGCATTTGCAGAAGCGTCCATAGACTTCTATAAGCGAGTCCGTGCTGCAATTGCGGACAAGAATAGGACATGTTCTATATTTTGACGTTCGTTTCTACACCCCGGACACACGTCTGTGAATATAAGGAGGTGTGTCCATTGCGAATAAAAATGAATATGTCCGCAATTTCATCCCAAGTAGAGATGAAAACTACAGTCATGTGCATGGGCCCGAAGAGCGATTACATACATCCTTGGCAATGAAAGGGTTAAACGGGGCAAAAGGGACCAAAAGAGTCGAACATTTCAAAGACTCATTGCACTCATTTAAAGCTATTCAAACTTTTTGTTTTTGTTTTCTCAGCTCAGAAGTGTCCTCCCCCTGATGCAATTACTGATGGATCATTTCAACCAGATCAGGAGGAGTATGAATACCTGCAAGCTGTAGTCTATGAATGCAATGATAACAAATTAGCACTTATTGGGGAAAAAACTTTATCTTGCACAGCCAATGGGAACTGGAGCTCGGATCCTCCAAACTGCAAAGGTTGGAAGAGTTTTACATGGCTTTTTTTTCGTTACTACATGCTACAAATAAAGTAGCGCTGTGCCTGGGGAGTCTTCGGCGAGTGTAGGAGTTCCCCCTGCTCCTCCACTCTGAGATAATGCTGAAGCAGGGAGTTGATGGTTCCTTGCTTCAGCATTGGGCTGAACTTTATCTGTGTCCTGAAGACGCAGATACAGTTGACAGCCGGACATATCCCCAGCCGCCTGGGATAGTGGGACACTGCCCGTAATCCGGGACTATTGAGAGGTATAGACCGAGGGGAATGTAGCACTATATACAAGGGGTGTGTGTGTGGGGCAATATCTACATGGGGGGAATTGCACTATGTACAGGGGGCTGTGTGTCCATTGCTCACCTACCACTAACGGACTGTGCTCTTTCATGACGTCATTCCTCCTTCGGTCTGCTCTATCCTCTCCCAAGTGAGCTACGGCGCCCCGCAGATGACAGCCTCTGGGGCCGCATGTGGCCCACGGGCCGTGTGTTTGAGACCCCTGCTGAATATAGAGCTGCTGAATCTAGCGCTGAGATCTGATCAGGTCTGACCGGTTCAGTGACAGCGGGTCCTGCGTGTCTCTGACACGCAGGATCCACCTGTTATCGATCATGTCTAAGTTCATAACTTAGATGTGACCGGTAACCGCTCGATCCTGCGTGTCAGACCCGCTGACACTGAACCAGTTAGCGCTGCTGACCTGACGGATACGGGTTGCAGCGAACGATCCAGCAGCTCTGTATACAGGATATGGAACAGCTGTATCTCAAAAAGTAAGAATAGTTTTTTATAAAAAGTATTTAGAAATTTGCACCAAACACCGATAGTGTATATTTTTATTTTTATATAAATGTATATTTCAAGGGTGTACATAGCCTATAAAGAGTAAGTACACATTCATCAAACTTTTGCTATGTCATAGATACATATCAAAAGTTTGAATCGGTGGGGGTCCAGGTGCTGAGGCCCCCACCGTTGCTGAAACGAGGGTGCAGAATCTCTTAGCTGAGCGCTTTGCACCTTTGGCTGTGAGATGCGCACCTTGACAACTTGAAGACTGCTCATGTAGAACATCTATGTGAGGCTAAGAGAGAGAAAAGGAGACACATAGTGCAGGTAATCGAGAGATTAAAATAGAGCACCTAAATTAATCGAAAGTTCTCACCTTGGATTGTAGATACTGGCAGGTATCACAATAGGAAGCAATGTAGAGACGAAAACAAGCTGCTGCCTTGTCCACAAAAACACAACAAAACTAAGTTTGTTGTCAAGTGAATATGTAACTCAAAAAGAAAAAAATGGAACCAAAGTGGCGCTGCTAGTGAAGGCAAATAGACTAAGCAAGGTTCATAATTTAATGTGGTTATGCAGGGTCGACAAGCTACGCGTTTCAACGCCGGATCGTCGTCTTCATCTTTAGCCTGATGAAGACGTTGAAACGCGTAGCTTGTCGACCCTGCCTAACCACATTAAATTATGAACATTGCTTAGTCTATTTACCTTCACTAGCAGCGCCACTTTGGTTCCATTTTTTTCTTTTTGAGTTACATCTATGTGAGGCGTCTTCAGACTGATAGGGAGGGCAGATCAGCTGAGTTCTTCTGCACCGTCGTTTCAGCAACAGTGAGGGTCTCCGCACCTGGACTCTCACTGATCCAAACTTTTGATATGTCTTGATGACATACCAAAAGTTTAAAAGTGTAAATACTCTTTAATACAGAAAACTAGCACATGATTTTATTTTCTTTCAAATGATCAGGGGACATTCATTGTGTGAGGGAAAGGCGTTTTAGACATCAATATAGGAAAGGGTTCTTTACAGTTCAAGTAGTCAAACTGTGGAATGCCTTACCCCACGAGGTAGTAATAGCAGATAATGTCCGCGTTTAAAAAAGGTCTAGAGGTTTTTCTAATGATGAATAGAATTGAGGGTTATAAATAATCTAGCATTGAATCACGTATAATTGATCTGAGAATGGTTGAACATGATTGTGTCTTTATTTTTATTTATTTTTTCAACTAAAGTAATATTTGAACTTTGTACTTTTTGTTTAAAGATTTTTAGTTTTGTGTATTTTCTTTCTCGCTATGCAGTGGTAGAATGTTCGTCTCCAGATGTCAAGAATGCCGTAAAATTATCTGGATTTACTGGTCCATACATCCTAAATTCTGCTGTTAGATTTGCGTGTTCATCAGGCTACACTATGACGGGAAATCCTTCTGTAACATGCAATATTAATAGTGAGTGGGAACCTCCTCTACCCACCTGCAGCAGTAAGTATCTTATCCATCACCTAACAGTTCTCACCTCATGATACTACTTATACTTCTCTTCTTTAGGCATACAGGACCTATTTAGATGGTGTGGGCTTATTATGCAGCAAGAAAGATTTTGTTCTGACTGTAGGAATCGAATATTGTCTAACTTGCCTAAGACCTGAAATTGGTTTTCACATGAACGGCTTTTTGTGATCAGATGTTACTTCCTGAAATTATATTGCCATATATCTGTTAATCCAAAACTTGTAATCTGGAGCACACAAAATATGGTTACAAAAATTAGTAGTGCCGCATACTAATGGTATAAGTAGTATGGGAATGTAGGCTGTATCCAAATTACAAAGCGGTTTTACAATTCACAGCACCGGCAAAATCTGTCATTTTATTCTTCTGGTTTGAAAATAAACTGGGGGTCTATTGCGGGGAGGGGGGTAGCAATATATTGACAATCTGCAATTACCCTATATGATGCAAAATATGGTGGCAGCAGAAAATAACCACATATCTATTCCAACTACATTTACATTACTCATGAGGGGCATACCTGCTAAGTTTCTTAGAAATGAAAGACATCAATTTTCTTAAGCTTCCATCCTAATTTGAATTGAATAGAATTCAATTCAAAACACTCCTACTATTCTACAAAGCTCTTCTTCACCTACCAAACCACTTGTGCTATTTGCCAAGCCAATGACCTACGACTCTCATTCTCCCTTACTACATCCTCTCTCCCTGTTGGAAGGCCTTTTTTTTTTTTTTTTTTTCTTTCTTATTCTGCTCCTAACATTCCCAGTTTTAAGTTTGCCTCAAAAAAATCATCTCTTTAAGGAGGCATTGTCCATGGCCCTTACACAACCCAACCTGGTCACAAGTTTCTCCACGCTGTCCTCCACTATCTAAACCTGTCACATCACTCTGCATACATAGATATATTTATTATGTGTGTGTGTCTGGTTCATTCAGCTCTATTTCTATTTTTTTTCACCATCATATGGGGCAGGTCCCCTGGACAAACTTAGCACCTAGTACTTATGTCATTCCTCACATTCCATTATGGGTGGAGCGTCTCTCCTTCGTTTCATTGTTTCTCATTTATTTAGATTATTGTCATTTTACTTGTTTGTTACTTTCCCAATTGTAAAGTGCTGCAGAATCTGTTGGTGCTATATAAAGTATATAAAGAAATGTTTTATTAATAACACCCATATTTATGTATGTAAAAATATATTACAAGAATATATTGCCCAGGCTGTGTCTACATCACCTATTTACTAAATACAGTGCCCAGTTAGAGACATACATTGTTAAAATACATATGGGGAAATGTGCTGTTAACTAAAAAGTGGGCGGGCTTAGCAGAAGGGGCGTGGTCATCTGTGGCGCAACATATCGACTATTATTTACACTTGAAGCTGGAGTAAACTATAGTGGATATCTACGCCAGCTCCTGGTGGCCGAAGGTGCAACAACTTTGTTAACATCTTACTCCAGTTTCTTTATTAAGACTGGCGTATAAATCGCCAGTGTTACTAAATCTGCCCCATAGTACCTATTACATTGTCCAGTATGCTTTACTTTACCGAGATAGTCATAGTCAAAATAGGTATGATCCCCTGACATACGACGGCCCCAACATCCGATAATTTCAAATTATGATGGCCCGTGAGAGGTAGTCTCAAGTTAGGATGACTTCGGCCAGCAGCGATTAGCGGCGCATGCAATTGGCTGGAATATCCACACATTATAACAAATGTATATAAAATAAAGCGTGCGTTACAGTGCCTACAGTCCCCACTCCTTTCTATCACAGACCAGCCACCATTGACCTAGAGTTCTCATTCCAGTATTACTTGGACTTTCCTTACGCCTATGGTATTTTGGATCCGTTACTGTCAGTCTGCATGTGATGAGGTCAGGGGTAAAATAATCAATAAAAAAAAAAGGGAAATTATATATAATCTAATATGCGTATAGCAACTTAAACAACGATTCTTCTAGATCGTAATACACAGTAGTTTAGCATATAATATTGAAATTCATACAAATTGTCATTGCGTTCACTTGTATTCTACTGACAGCTCCTTCGGTGATATTGTCAGTCCAGGTAAAGGTAGCCATTGAATTAGGGAACTGCAGAATAGTGGCAGCTATAAATGTTTGTACACAGGATTTGAAAAAGACAAGTTTTTCTGGTCTAGTGACATGTCGGCTGTTACTAGAACAATAGTTGTTTCCCCCTCTGTATCTCCAGTATCACTACCATTCATTCAAAGCATTCTCTTCAATAATGACTAGAATTACAACAGGCCCATTCTCTGGACCTTTGGTTTGTTTAAGCCCAGACACCTATTAATCACCTGTTGACAGGTGATAAACACTTTATAAAATATCCGTGTCACCTGCAAAAGTCAAAAGACGACTAGGAAACCTAGGGAGCTACTTTGGTGATGGTAAATCTATACAGCGTGCAAGGAATGATGAACCAAAGAGTTGACCATTCTACTTTACAACATTATGCATGATCTAAATCTGAAGCATTCTTTTTCATGGTTAGGTTTGTATTTCTAATAGGGCAGAGCATGTTATTATTTATATATTATTATATTTATAATAGTTTTTGTTTTTTGTTTTTTTTTTGTTTTTATTGCACCTCTTGGAAGAACTTGTCAATTTAATGGTACTTTGATGATGAAAATGGTATTAATTCTTCCAAAAATATTTTTTTCACTCTCTTGTACTTTTAGATTTATAAATCTGAAGTAGATCTGAAATACTTTTAGCTCGTCCCTGGTACACTTCGTGTTATGGTTAGGTTGTACTCAAAAGGAATAACTTTTTATTATAGTCTTTCAGCCAAGAAGTAGTGTAGTAACGTGTTTTCAGTGTATATAGTCACTATTATTCTTCTTTATCATCCATAATCATGTAGCGTTATTAGTATTACTATTATTATTCAGAAAATCTGCTTTAAAAAAAATATATGAATAAATAACTATGTAACATCAACTTTTTTTTTTTCTCAAGTAAGTCCGGAATGTTGCCACATAATCAATTGTATTTTCTCTAAATGGGAAATAGGTTCAGATTGGTCTGAGCCATTTTTTTAATTTTAGTTTTTCCACTCCCCACCTTCAAAGAGCCATAACTTTTATTTTTCCATCAATAGAGTGGTGTGAGGGCTTATCTTTTGCAGGAGGAGTTGTAGTTTCTATTGGTAGCATTTAAAGTACCAAATTATTTACTGGGAAACTGAAAAAAATTCTTTGCAGGCTGAAATTGGAAAAAACTGCGATTCCTCCATTATTTTTTTGGTTTCGCTTTTACGGCTTTCACCGTGCAGTAAAAACGACAACTTAACAATATTCTGTGACTCAATTCGATTAGTGATGCCAAATTTATATAGCTTTTTTTATATTTTACTACTTACAAAATTGTTTTGTTTCACCACATTCTGAGAGCCATAACTTTTTTATTTTTCCATGAAGTGGTGCGAGGGATTATTTTATGTAGGACAAGCTGTAGTTTTTATTGGTATTTTTTTAGTACATATAACGTGTATATATATATATTTTTGATCACTTTTTTTTTTTTTTTCGAGCAAAGTTAACCAAAAAACATTATTTTAAATGTTACATTTTTTACGTTAAATAACGCTATATTGTGATAGTTCAGACTTTTTTTACAGATGCAGCGATACCAACTTTTTTTTTTTTTTTTTCACATTGCTTGAGAGAAAAAAATGGGAAATGGTTTTTTTTTTAACTTTTTAATATGATTGATATATTTTTTTTCACTACTAAACTTTATTTCACTTTTTTGTTTTTACACATTCTATTAGTCCCCCTAGGGGACTTGAATCAGCGACCGTTCGATTGTTGGTACAACACACAGCAATACTAATGTATTTCAGTGTATAGTAATTTTTACAGGCTTCTGTTAAGCCCTGCGATTAGGCCCCTGGGCTGCCGTGACAACCATCAGCCCCCGCGATCGTGCTGCGGGGGGGGGAGCAATAAGCTGTTGGAGGGGGTTGCGCTCCTTTTCACCTTCTCAGATGCTGCGGTTGCGATTGACGGCTGCATTTGAGGGGTTAAACTGCCAGGAACAATGCGATCGCTGTTCCTGGCCATTAGTCCCAGGTGTCAGCTGTGATACGCAGTTGACACCCGCACCATATGGAGCGCGCTTCATACTTCTCCCCCTGCACCAGGACGTCCTGGTGCGTGAAGGGGTTAAAAGCTATGTACACCTTTTGAAATCGTTGCTTTGTTTGTTTGTTTTTAATAAAAATGTCTGTGTGATTGGTGCAACTTTCAAAATCCATTTTATTAAAAATTATTTTTACTTTTTGAGATGCAGCTGCTTTCTTTTCTGTATACAGATCAGCTGTATCTAGTGCTGAAACCTGTATGTCAGGTCAGCGCGGGACTGATGAGTTCAGTGTCAGCGGGTCCTGTGTGCCTCTGACACAGGATCGAGCTGCCTATCGATCACATCTAAATTCATAACTTAGATGTAATCGATTTTACAGTTTTATTTTAAAAAACAAAAGTGATTTTTAAAGGGTGTACGTGGCTTTTGTATCTAATATTTTGCTTAAATGTAAAGGCCACAAATATCAATAGAGATTGTATAATTTACCATGTTGGGGTTATTTTACAGCAAACTAAAAAAATAAAATAAAACAAACCATAACACTTTTTTTTTATTTTATTTTTATTTGAAAAAATAAATAAAAATTATGTCTAATTAAAAATAAGAGCCGACCTAACATACCAAAGTAAAAGGTTACAAAAAGCAAAAACTCAGTGGTATTGTAAGTTTTATAACTATTTTGTATCTGTAAGGTAAAGTGACCCTGATGACCTAATGCTAAATAACTAGTAGATGTTTCTAAAAAAGAAAATCTGCATTTATTTTTTTCCTACTAAATGAATCCCTGCTTGGCTACAGTTGCTTAAACTAACCGCTTTTTGTGTCTGTGTTTATAACCTATTACATGCACCTAATGAAAGATAAAGTAGCAGATATTTTCATACTAAAACTCACCTAACCAATTAACACCTATGCTTATACATCAGGAGTGGTGGTTACTCCAAGTCCAGCAACAACCAAGGAGAAAGCGACTGAAACTGGAGGTAAAACTCAACCTAAGTGATTTTATATGGCTATTAGGACTAAAGCACATTGGCCTCATTTTCTAAACGATAACTTAAATTATTTGAAATTACATTATTAACAAAGGGCTTAGTTATTGTTTGTGTACGGATAAAGATCTAGTGCTGCATGAAAATCCGCTTCCAACGTAATTGCTTCCTCTCAATCAGTTGAATGCATTTATGAATCTGTGATTTGGTTTTTGTTATTTTCCCATATCGGTTTCTCGATTTTGGCAAAATCAGGTTTATTTGTACTCTGATTGGACCCAAGAATGTACATTGGATGGATTGTGTTAAAGAGGACTTGTCACTAGGTCATATAAGTTGAACTAGTTTACTGACCTGAATGACTTGGTCTCCCTAATTCCAGCGTGTTTTTTTTTTTATTTTTCTCTGAAATCCCCCTTCCTGTTCCAGAGATCTAGCCCACTGTTGTTTGCTTCCTCTATAATTCTCTGCAGTTAGCCAACAGAGCATGCACTCTAGCTGCCTCGCACTGATTGGTCAGCATCAGAGGCAGGGAAGCTAGCTCCACCCCGTTGCCTAACTACAGCAAATTAGCATATAGGGAGCCCACACAACCTTGGGCCAGATCTCTGGAACCAGAAGAAAAACAGTGCTGGAATCAGGGAGACAGCGCTATTCAGATCTGTAAACCAGGTCAACTTTTATGACCTAGAGATGGGTCCTATTTAAAGTTCATGAAGTCACTCCTGAAATTGAACGAACATTAACTGCCTGGTAAATAACCAATCTAAGTGATTTTAAGCTAGAATAAGTTAGTACAAGTTGTAGTACATCAGGAATATAAGTTCTTCAACATTTCTGTGCGACCTTGCAATCGACTGCTGTTAAAGGGGTTTTCCACATTCTGGCAACTGATGACCTATCTAACGGACCCCGCACTGATCCGCCACTCCGGCTACCTCCGGGCATCGGACGATATTGCCGGAAGCATATAGCTCCGGTCAAAGAATAGTGGTCGAGCTGCAGTTCTGCCAAACGACCGCTAATCAGGGGTCGGAGCCTTGTGCTTCCGGCTCCAACTACTGCATGCTGTTCCAAACATCCAATGCACGGAGGCAGCTGGAGTGGAGAATTGGTGCGCGGTTCGGGTGTCTGACACGTACCGATCATATACTGATGACCTATACGGTGGATGGGTCATCCGTTGTCAAAGTGGAAAACCCCTTTTACACAATATCCATCTGCTCAATGAATCCATTTGCAATGCAGTAGACCGCATACAATAATACATAGTTGAACTGTCAAATTCTATATCTATATACCTTTCCATAGTGAAGAGCTTTAGTATATTCCTGATTACACTGGGAAAGAGGTCTTTACGATGATATCTCCCAATTTTGGGGCTCTACAATTGATATACTCAGGCTTTGGTTCCTGCTTAAAAATGTTTGTAAAAATCTGAGTAAATTCCAAGCTCACGCCTGTAAAGCTCAGATTTTTATGTACTGTTCATATCACATTTGATTCTTCTGTACTATTTGGAGCAAGGGCTTTGTGAAATATATGCGCACAAGGTAACATGGGTGGGTTCTCCTACCGAAAGTCATAGGCTATCAAAGTCATTTTATCTAATCATAGGTACAACTGTGACAGGAAAACCATCAGCTACAAAGTCGAAAGATGAGGATAATGGAGGTAAAAGCCAAATAAAAAAAAATCATTAAGCACAAGAGATGAATGAATTATGTCATATGGGTATCAACTGGATATCCTAACACAAAAATAATTCTATCTGTTTATCCATTGGATATGCTGAGGTTCAGTAGTCTTTACTGCTGCTTAGCAGATGTAGGGTTACTGATTTAGATCCTGCAAGGGCAACATCTGCATGTTTTTATGTTCTCCCAAGTTTGCATGTTTTCCCTTTCATATTTTAATACTAGCAGCAAAATTTGCATGTTTTTATACTAAACTCCAACTTTGAACGTTATTTTGTTTTAAGGTCCAAATTCCTATGCTGATTACTTTCTATATATATGTATGTATGTATATATCTATCTATATATCAGTATGTAACAGTGAGGATATTTTAAGGTCCATAACGAGCAGAAGACCTCTGACCTTCATAAAAAAAAAAAATATATATTATAATTTTTTTTTATCAAGGTCAGAGGTCTTCTGCTCGTTATGGACCTTAAAATATCCTCACTGTTACATACCGATAGATATAAATGCCAAAATTCTGGCCGCCACCATTAGGGGAGCGTTTTACATATGTATTGTACAGCGCTTATAGAACTAAAGAAGAACTCTGTATGTAGTGAGCTCCTAAGTTCCTCAATTATAAATGCAAAGGGCAAAATTCATACATTGTTATCATAAAATGCCCCGAAATGAGATGAACAAACATTGAGTTCAGCATAAAAAGTGTCTACGACCGTTAAGTGTGATGCACAGCCGTTTACAGGAAGAACTTTTTCAAAATATATGAACAATAATTTGATATACTTTGATAGATGAGTTTTTCTACTGAAATTCAGAGTCCTATTGATTTAATCCCGGGTTGAACTGTCACTCCAAATAATTATAGCAAGTAGAGAGATGAGGAAAATGGAGGTAAAATGCAAATATTTAAGCACAAGGAATAAATTAGATTTTATGGGTGTTTTGCAGCATGGGGAAGACTTGTTAGGCCCCATGCACACGACCGTAAAAAACCTCCGTAATTTTCGACCGCAATACGGTCTGCAATTACGGACCCGTTTAGTTCTATTGCCCGTGGACACCTTTCCGTATCTCTATGGAAGGGTGTGTGTGCCGTAGAACTGTGCCGTGAATTATGGAGCATGTCCTACTTTTCTTATTTTACAGGCAGTACTCCCATACTTTGTATGGGAGCACGACCCGAAAATGTGGCCCGCGGCCATGATTACGGGCACGGCCGTGTGCATGAGGCCTTAAAGTGTGTGTGTGTGTGTGTGTGTGTGTGTGTGTGTGTGTGTGTGTCTCTCTCGCAGAGCACTTGGACTTATGTGAGTGAATGCATTCTCTGTAAATACATACTACACTGCAGAGTAAGTTGGTACTATATAACTAGTGGAAAATTACAAAAAAAATGTTAACCACCACATGTTAAATAGCATGGGGTTACATAAGGAGTGCAATTACAACATTCCTTTAATGCTATATGTAAGCTACTACCTTCCAGTAATTTATGCTTGCTAGTTTTTTCTTTCAAGCGTTGGTGACTTTTTAGCCATGCAATCTTTAGAATAAAGCGATCACAAGTGATTGTAACTTCGCTGCATTGACATCTAGAAGTCTGATGAGAATTAAATGGATTTATTTTTTCAAAGGTAATTTTATTATTAAACAGTGGTACAAGTAAGAAAACCTGAGTGGTTCACAGAGTAAGCAATACAACCGTACCAAAAAGTGGGTTTTTCATTTATTTATTTTTTCCACTTTTTTTTTTTTTATTAAGCTTTTTTTTTAAACTTTTTTACTAGTCCTACTAGGGGACTTTATTATGCGATCATCCGATCGCTATTATAATACACTGCAATACTTTTGTATTGCAGTGTATTACTGCCTCTCCGTTTAAAACGGACAGGCATCTGCTAGGACATGCCTCTGGCATGACCTAGCAGGCATTCACTACAGGCAGACCTGGCGGCCTTTATTAGGCCCCCGGCTGCCATCGGAGACACAGAAACTCGGCGATCTTATCACCGGGTGTCAGTGGGGGAGAGAGAGCGGGAGCTCCCTTCCTCTCTCCAAAACCACTCAGATGCGGCGCACGCTATTGAGCACCGCATCTGAGGGGTTAAAAGGGTGAGATCGATACTGATATCGATCCCGTGCGTTCGAGCAGGGACGCACCCAACTCCCAGCTACATCTGGCAGCTGAGAGCAGGGAGATTTGACAGCTCCCAGCTCTGTTTATTTATTCTAATGCAGCGCCGTAAAAAGGCTTATGCATCAGAATAAAGCCCATTCGTGGCCGCCGTGAAAAGTCGTAATGGCGGTCACTAACGGGTTAATATGCATATGAGTCGAAACAAAACAAACTCTAACAAACAGCCTTTCTTTATCAGCAGTAGATAGAAAATACAATCTGAATAGGATCCGTCAAAGGGAGATTTTCAGTGGAGGAACGAGGGAACCCTAATAAACCCAGTCCATGTCAGGTCTATAAGCTAGTATGGGGGTTGGCTATCTAGGAGTTCCATATTTTGACAAATTTATCACGACATCCACACGCTTCATAAGTGCGCTTAAAAAGTGGCAGGGCAGAGTTTACTAACGTAATCCATGCTGACAACGTAGGAACCTTTTAGATGTTTCCAATTCAGGAGTATAGGTTTTTTGGCATAAAATAGGAGGAGCATCATTAGAGCCCTAACGGCCACAGTGGATACAAGTTCTATCACCAGTAATAAAAGACAAATCCTTGGTTCAAGTATATGAGGGAGTCCGACTTAAGAAATTCCAGTACTTCAGTCCAGAAAGTATGAATGACTGGACACTCCTAGAACATATGTAGGAAGGAGCCATCCGCTCCCTGGCAACATGGACAGACCGGAGTAGGTATACGTCCCATCCTAAATGATTTGGAAGGTGTGTAATAGATTTGGTGAAAAAAAATTCTATTGAATAAGGCGAACTCTTGCAGATATTAAGGGGCCTGTTAGAGCAGATAGCATTTATTTATGTTAGTCTGTAGATACAGAGCAAAGAGTCTGAGACCATCGGTTCAGGGCCCTATCAAGCTTATTAGAAGATATTGTCAACAGCGGTCTATAAAGTACAGATAATGGTTTAGCCAACGTCTTCTGAGTCACCCAATCCTCTACCTGTGATGTACATAATCTAACATTGTATCCTGCAAATTGGGACCAAGGGAACTGATGTTTAGTCTTAAATTGTGTAACAGTAGTTACCTTTAATTTCCACCACTACATCCTTCAAAGTCTGTATACCCATAGCTGCTCACTCACCAGGATTAGGAAGTGTTTGTAACTGTGGATTATACCAGAGTGGTGTCCTAGGCGACCAGGACTGCTCCTCTGAGTTAAAGAGCAGCATTGATCTCTGCCTGATCTTCAGAGTAGTCTGCATTGTAATTGTAAATGTGTGCCCTGGAGGAGGGCCTGTCTATAGATAGAATTCTCCAGGGCTTTATAGGAACCTAGAAGTGAAGCTTCCAGTTCAGTATAGGCATTAAAATGTCTATGGGTAAACCACCACCAGACCTTTGCCAGTTGGCTAGCAAGAAAATAGAGATATAGGTTAAGGAGGGCCAGTCTACCCTGTATAGTAGGTAA
This sequence comes from Rhinoderma darwinii, assembly GCF_050947455.1. Taxonomy (NCBI): domain Eukaryota; kingdom Metazoa; phylum Chordata; class Amphibia; order Anura; family Rhinodermatidae; genus Rhinoderma; species Rhinoderma darwinii. The sequence goes on along the minus strand of NC_134688.1, from coordinate 338,066,968 downwards.
TTGCAGTGTACCCAGAGCAATTCTAGGAGTACCACCTGCCCAAGTAAAAGATCTGAGAACTTTGTCAATATTGGAGTACAGTGACAAAGTTAGCCATATTTGAGAATTGTGGAAGACATACAAAAATCTAGGTAGGGCCTTCATTTTGAACAGATTAATCCTGCCTGTGACCGATAGATGGAAACACCTCCCTCTCAAAGTCTATCCTGAGACGTACCAGAGGAGTGACATTGTCAGGTATAAAATTACCAATAGCGGAACTGATCACTATACCCAGATAAGTAATTTTGTCTGCCCGTTGTATCGGGGGAAGGAAGCACGACACTCCTAGCTGTATCATCTATTGCCTTAACCAAAGATTTTGACCAATTCACGCGGAGCCCAGAGAAGGATGAAAATAAATCGAACAAAGACAATAGTGCCTGCAGGGATAGACCCGGATTATTGAGGACTAAAAGCGTATCATCAGCGCAGAGGAACACATGTTCATCCCTCTCCCCCTTCCTAAATCACTTTATATCAGGAGAGGCTCTTATAGCAATTGCTAGTGGCTCAATGGCCAGCGCTAAAAGGGAAGGAGATAGCGGGCAACCTTGCCTAGTCCCTCGAGCTAGCGTAAAGGAAGGAGAAATGTGACAATTAGTTTTAATACTTGCTGTAGGTTGGGAGTATAGCAACTGTATCCACCAGATAAATCTGGGGCCAAATCCAAATTTGCCTAGCACCGACCACTGGTAGGACCACTCCACCGAGTCAAAGGCTTTTTCAAGATCCAAACAGTCAACAACTCTGGTGCCGCCTAACTCCATATTAGATGATATGTTAGTGAAGAGTCTCCGAAGATTAACATCAGTGGCCTTCCCTGGCACTTGTCCCGATGAATAATATGAGATCTAGTGTTTTGCATATGCATCGCCAGAATCTTGGCTAACATTTTAATATCACAATTAAGGAGTGAGAGAGGTCGGTATGAGCCACAATCCCAAGAATCCTTAAGGGCCTCTCTCATAGAAGGGGGGGGGGGGGTAATGAAAAGGATTTCTGATTAACTCAGGGGCTCAGGCTACTTCACTACAAACCCATGCTTTACACTGAGGCTCTGCTAATTCAGATTGGCTGCTGTGAATGAGCACAAGCTCATCTGGATATCAGCACTTGAATGGATTTAGAGCAGGGATAGAATCGATGTTACACCAAGAGTACCGAAATTACCAGTGAGTATCATTAATTTATTACAACACACATACTCACACAAAACAGCCACAGTAAAAGGAATTTGGAAGATCCATTTAAAGTATTGTAACAGTTACTTTGATGGGTATAACCTTTTGCCTCCTTTCCTTTTTAGGGACATTACAATTTCATAGTTCAAACTAAGCTTCAGGTCAGGAAACATTTGGACTCTAAACAGTAAAGGTCATTCAGCCCTAACAAACTTTCCAACATAGTTTACTAACTGTAGATCATATTTTAGGTACATTGGCTTATGTATCCCCTCAGTTGGTTAGACTTAAAAAATAAAGTATTCAATTAAAAGCCATTGACAATTGCCCTATGTACCAACCAGAAAAAAAATCAATCAATTTATAACTATACAAAGAGCGTTGTATATATATGTGTGTATGTATGTGTGTGTGTGTATATATATATATTTATATATATATATATATATATACATACATACGTGTGTGTAAAATTTATTTTTGCAGTGTGAATATAGGAAAAAGCAATTCAACTTTTTTTTTTATCCCGTTCACATTTCAAGCTAAATAACCTGTTAAATGATTTTTTTTTTAGGTTATTACGGTCATGTAGGTACCTAATATGTGTAGGTTTTTTATTTAATGTATGGGCAATAAAATATATTTTATGCTAAATAATTATTTTTTTATTTTTTTTTAAACCCATGAAGGGAAATCTTTTTATTTACAACTTTTTATTTTTTTACTTTTTAATGTAATAGCATACTCCTGTTTACTAATACATTACACTGTGTCAGTACAACACCGGCTGCTGTTAGGGCACACTATCTGTTGCCCCAACAGCAGACATACTGAACAGACAGCCCTGGGTTCCTTGCTAAGACCCCAGGGCTGACCGCAGAGGCTTCCCCTAGTCTTTGGTCGCGTCAACGGGTTTCTGGTGAAGGGTAGAGTCCCCTTTGATCATGCTGCGGTCACAGACAGTGGCGGTCAAGGGTTTAAACAGCTGGTGTCTCTAAGTTCAGGAGCTGTTGGTTACAGCTCCTGCTTAGAGGAGTGCTCACCAGATTATTCTACAGCAACGCCAAAAGACATTGCTCTAGAATGGGGACCCGCACCGCCTGCCGTCAAGACAGTGACCTGAATAGCGGTGTCTCCCTAATTCTATGATTCCAGCGCTGCAGGGAAGCTAGCTCCACCCTGTTGACTAACTACTGCAAATTAGCATATAGGGAGCCTACCAGTTAAACTTATATGACCTAGTGACATTTTAAGTTACATTTGGGTATTAAATGGGTTATCCGCCTATAAAAAGAAAAGCCAAACGTACTTTGCATCTCAACGTGAGAGGTCCCACTGCGCTGCTTTACTCCTAACTACCTTTCACATGATTCTTCATTCCCCCTTTTTCTCGTACTCTAGTCCCCCCCTCTGAGTTATAGTCACCTTCTGACTCCGTACAAATTTCCCTCCCCCTCACGCCAAGTTCCCCCCTCCTGTAGCCCAATATCGCGATCTCTACTCCGTTTGTGAACCTTCCAAGCGCTCTTTATTGTATGCTTAAGTGACAGGGCTGAAACGTGCACAAATAAATCTTCGAATAGGCACTAGTTTGTATGGATTTACAGAGCCAGGTATGTAAATCACTTGGTAAGTCCATTCAAAAGAGCGCTATTAGGATTGTAGGATACGTCACATGGCCAATGACTTTTTCCATCAAGGGGTATTAGCATAAAGAAGCGAAGTAACATGACTTCTGACTATATTCATTTTAGGGGCGGTTTAGAGAACCGTAAATGGCACGATATGGGCACCAGGGAAGCACCACATGATGTGAATACAAAAAGTCACTGATCTGGGGTAGAAACAGTCGGGATGCGGTCACCTGGCCACATCGCAGAACTGCAAAACAGAGCAACTTCAACACAAATGATTTGTTGGTATGGTCCCTTTCCCGCTGCAGTATTCCAGTCGTTATTTTGCGTCAGTATTTGGAGGCCAAAATCAGTAGTGGTTCCAAAACACGGAAGAGGTGCAAATCTTTCCATCATACTTTTTTTGTTTATCTTCTTGGTTTTGCTTCAAAATACTGACCAAAACACTGCCGTGCGAAAGAGTCCCAAGTGTAATATATTGAAGAGGGGGGAAATAAGTGTGTGTGTGTGTGTGTATAGATAGATATAGATTTTTTTAAAACTATTTTACTTAGAATTTTTGTCTGTTAGGAATACATAATTTTATACTCTTGTTTGGTGAATTGGTATTTAGTGCAATATAGAGGATAATATTTTAATATTATTTACTAAATTATGTTTTGTTTTTTGTTTTAGAAGGAAACAACAATGGTGCTGTCTTGGGTAAGACACTTTATGTTCTTGCTAATCTGTATACTTGTAAAAATGTGCTTCGATGATCCTAGTGGTGCTTTCACAAAAATGCTTAATTTAACATTGTGACCATTTTATTCATGAGGATTGTAACTGACTTTGTTAAACTGACTGCATATTTAATGTGTTGAAATAAGTTTACTGTACATTATAGCATTAGACTCTGTGTGTTCCCCTTGCCGGGAACTACTTTTGATTGGTTTTTACCCCTTGGCGATATCCAACGTATAGGGACATTTTACCATTTGCACAAAGAATAAAAAAAATTTAAAAAAATATATTGTTTAGTATAGTTGCTAAAAAAAAATACCCCTTTACTTGTGGTAAAAAGGGTTTGTTTTCATTTTCTCTTTAGAATTACTAACTGCATTTTGTTTTTATAATTAACCCGTTCCCTCCGCAGCCTATATTGACCTTCAGTACACAGCCCAATTTTACAAAACTTCCATGTGTCACTTTATGTGGCAATAACTTTGGAATTCTCCCTTTTTATCCAAGTGATTCTGAATTTATTTTCCTTTTATTTATTTTTAAGGCTTTAGGAGGATTATAACCTTAGCAGCAATTTTTCATATTTTCAAGAAAATTTCCAAAACCTACTTTTTGGGGGATTAATTCACATTTTAGAAACTGCACCCCTCACATTATTTAAAACTGCATTTACAAACTTTAACCCTTTCAAGTGTTCCGCAGGAATTAAAGGTAACATATTTTTTTTTTTGGGTAAAAGATTTTCCATTCTAATTTTTGTTTTCCTGTAACACGATGCTAACCGCAAAACGAACCTCAATATTTATTACTTTAATTCTGCAGTTTGTAGAATTATGCCATATGTCGCCCTAGTGCAAAACTCGACTCAAACACAGTCCTCTGAAATTAAGAAGTGCAGTATGGATTTTAGGACCTTGAAATTATTAGGGTGTTTTTTGGGCACCGTTTCGCTTTTGCAGAACCTCTAAAGTATCAGTACAATGGAAACCCCAATAAATTACCCCATTTAAGAAACTAGACCCCTTAAGGCATTTTATCTAGAGGTGTAGTGGTCATTTTGACCTGACTACCACAGGAGTTCTCCAGAATTTCATGCAAAGCATGAAAAATTGCAAAATGTTTTCACAATTATGACATTTTACTGGTTAATATGTTGTGCACAGCTTGTGTTATCAAAGATACTCCCACCATAAATTGTTAGGCTGGTTCTCCCGGGTATGGCAAAACCCCACATGTGGTCATTATCTGCTGCCTGGGCACACGGCAGGGCACAGAACAGAAGGAGCGCCATTTGACTTTTTGAGCACAGATTTTGCTTGAAGGGTTTTCGGGTGCCATATTGCGTTTGCAGAGCTCCTGAGGTATCGACACAGTGGGAAAAGCCCAAGAAGTGACCCCATTTTGGAAACTACACCCCTCAAGGAATTTCAAGAAAAGTCCGCTTTTGGACTCCACAGGTGTTTCATAGAAGTTATAAACATTGGTCTGTGAAAATGAAAAATTGCATTTTTTTTCCAATTAAACATTGTTTTAGCCCCAAATTTTTCATTTATACAAGGGTTAATAGGAGAAAAAGGAACCCACAATTCGTTATGAAATTTCACCTGAATATGGCAATACCCAATATGTGGTCGTGAACTGCTGTATGGACACACGACTGGGTTCAGAAGGAAAGGAGCACCATGTTGCTTTTGAGCTCAGGTTTTTCTGGAATATTTTTTTGGCGCCATGTGTTTGCAGAGCCCCTAAGGTACCAGTATAGTGGAAACCCCCACAATAAGTGACCCCATTTAGTTTTTTAGTTTTTTTTTATGTATTCAAAATATTTTAAAGCGCACAGACTCTAATTGTGAGTATAATAGTGGCTTACATTATTCATAGCATAAGTCCTCAGTCAATATGGAGACCTTGCAGGAGGGACATGTGCAGGATAATGCAACGTTTCATGGGACCTCCCTTTTTTTCAGACATGCACACTACTAACAAAACACACCTTAAATAGTCAACTCCTCATTATAGATACACTTCACAAAATATTAACCCTTTAATGCATAAATAGGAAAACATTCATGGACTTTTTCTTTTATTGCGCTACATATGAAAATTTCTATGAAAATTTCTATGTGCATGGCCAGTCACTCACAACATATTGCCCCGACTTGCCTGGAGCAGAACCTATACGAACGTGCTGCATCTGTATGTTTCATTTAGACCATTCAGACCTACCAGTTCTAATGTGTAAATCCAGAATACGACTTCTCCAAACAAATGTATATTGGTCTGTTTATTGGGACCTTCCACTTCTTCCAATATTAACCACCCCAGATCATAAAAAAAATTACACATTCTGTAGTCTCCCCATGCTTTTTCTGTTTCAATTTTATCACCTTAACCTCCTCTCCTAGTAGTTCTTTTTGTGTTAGTCTACCATTATAATCTGATGGTCGACTGATCTTCATTGATACGCAATTTCACATTGCAAGAAGTTAGTCCCACATAAACTTTACCGTATGGGCATTTCAACATTTATACCACATTCATAGATACACATGTAAAAAAAAACCTTGAATCAATATGTGTTCCCTTCTTGGAGTAATTTATTTTGCCTCCTATAATTTAATTATTGAGGAACAGTTCTGACAAGACAAACACGGGAAAATACGGTACTCGTTTTTTGGCTCTGAAAAAAAAAAAGGTATTAAAACAAACCTTTTTTTAATCTTTAAATCTGCTCTTACTAATACGTTTTCCAGTGATTTACCTTATCGGTATACAAATCTTTGGGTATCCCTGCTTCAGCATGTCCCTATGTTTAACAATAGTACTTTAAATTAATTTGGCCTCCTGGTCATATCTAGCAATGAACATGGGTCGTACATCACGGTATTTACCTTCTCTGATCTGGCTATCTTATCGAATGAGGCGTTGACTATTTAAGGTGTGTTTTGTGAGTAGTGAGCATGCCTGGGAAACGTCACATCAGCGTGCATCTGTGCACGTGTCTTTTCTGTATGTACTAGGTACTTATGCTATGAATAATGTAAGCCACCATGCTATGTACAATTACACTATGTGTGCTTTGAAATATTTTGCATACCTAAAGAAACTAATTGGGAAAATTAATTGTTGTCTTGTTTAGTTATGTTGAGTTTACCCAGTGTAAAACTTCTGACAGACATTCTTTTAGGTTATGCCTCTAGCTATTCCTTTGTTAGGCCCCCAACTGCAGTGGTAACTGATGAGCACACTGTATTCCTAATGCGGGACAACACTGGCACCAGAGTGAGCCCTTGCTCTTTATGCGTATATACGTCATAGCGTTAGTTCATTAAGAGTTTGAGAAAACAGACTGCAGACAACTGCGATTATCAGTCGTGCTAGCAGTGTCACTTGCTGAACACGTTTGTCTACAAGATTCTTTGTTCCTTCTGGAATAAGACATTTGTCAGTGTAACTTCCTAAATACTTAGATCCAATAGACTACACACCTCTGATTTGGACTGTTTTCTTAGTCTTTTATGATCAAATGAAAATTATATCCTTTTGTCTGTAAATCTAACCTTGGCATTTCATAAAATTTTAATAAAATCCCTTTGAATAATACATGTACATTAAAATCGTTCTAAATGTTATCTGTTTTAAGATTTGTTACAATAAATTTCTTAACAAATTTTTTTTCTTTGCTATTGTTGTACTTGACTTATCTTTATTAATCACATGTGGCTCCCACATTTAAAGACTGGCTGTGTCCGGATGGTAATTATATGTATAGAATAAAGCTAAACTCAATTGGGATCTAGATGTGCCCTATGATATGATTAAATGAATGGGTTGTGTGAAGTCAAATGTGTCCACGCCAATTGAGAGAATACCAGAAGTATCTATTTGACTTTTTGCTTGTTTTTGACCTTTAAACTAATTTTCACTTGGTATTTCAAAGACTATACCAATTCATTAACATGGTTTCACAGCTTAAACCTAGATTACACAACTAGTGTGGCTTTAATAGAAGTTATATCTTCTGTTTTATGATCTGACAGGCTCCGATGTCGAGCGACGTCTTTTCTAGTGACACCTGAATCTAAAATTCTACTGTTTCTCTCAACTTTTAATATTTCCAAGTCTCTGATGTGGTTTTTTTTTGTCTTTTTATTTTAGGAAACGCAATAATTATCCTTACAATGTCCGTTATGGCATGTGTAATAAATAATCTCTTCTGAAACAAGTGAGGTATCTATCTATATGCGTGGTCATCCTGAATGCTTGAAGATGCTGCAGTGAAGCATTGCTCCATTAGATTTGTCCAAATATGCCTTTTAAACTGCATAGTTTAACACAACCTGGCTGTATTAAATACACATGAAAGTCTGACCTCATTCTTCGGTGTGCAAGAAAAGCCAAACGGATGCCCACAGCAGCTTTCCATTACTAAACTTGAGTTTTATTATTGCAAACTTTGCACTTTGAATTGGGTGAATATGAAGACTGTGAATGGCTTTTTTTTTTGCTCTCCACCACTTGGTTCATCAGTTTAAGATACGTATTTATTATAATAAACTGATATATTTTTCTAAAAAGAAAGTGTGCATTTTCTGAAGGTTTATTCTATAAGGTCTTAAAGGGGTTTCCCATGAGGGACATTTATGACCTATACACAAGATATGTCATAAATGTCAGATAGATGTGTGTCCCAACTCTGGGACCCGCACCTATCTCTAGAACGAGGCCACCAAAACCCCATTTTAGCTTTTTGTGCTCACGCTAATTCCCAGCCACTTCCTGATTACATGGTCGGAACTCGCTGAGCTACGTTGTTTCCGGAACTCCCATAGTAGTGAATATCAGTTAGGGAAGCAGCGTAGCATGCGAGCTACTCTGTTTCCGTAACTACCATTCAGTTCTAGAGGAGTTACGGAAACCACATAGCTCAGCGAGTTACGCAGTTTCCGTATCTCCCGACCACGCAATCCGTAAGTGGCAGGGTGAGCACAAAAAGCTAGAACGGGGTTAAGGGAACCCTGTTCTAGAGATAGGTGCGGATCCCAGAGCTGGGACCTGCATCTATCTGACATTTATGACATATCCTGTGGATATGTCATAAATGTCTCTGATGGGAAGCCCCTTTAATATTAAGAAACACTAAAGTATTAACATTGATGGGAATATATTAATTTCTTACAATTAACAAGGACATTATGCATCCTTACACAAGGAATGGACAAAATACTGTTAACTTTTAAGGCCAGTCACAGAAGTGAGAACTTGATATAGTACTTCAATAGATTAGAAACCAAAGATATAGGGGCCAGTAGCAAATTTGTAGGTGAATTTGCCCACCCTAACATAAACTGATAACAGGAGATAAAAGTAGATATTAAGTTTATTAGGTTTTAATTTAGAATACTTAAGGCCACTTAATAGTGGGTGTGTTGGCTTTTTCATTCCCCATAAAAAATTTCCTCTCTCCCCCTTTCATGAAGCAAGCCACTGGAGTTCTAAATATACATAAAATGGACAGATTATTCTAACTCCTAGTGTATCCCATTATGAAAACTTTTTAAAGACCTATTTCTATATTTATTTTTTAGACTACAACAATGTATAATAGTGTTTAGTGCAACTATGTAATTAATGTTTATTAAAATGTTTTACTCTTTGAGATACAGCTTCTCTGTATCCTGGATACAGAAAAGCTGTCTCTTGCGCTGAAACCCGAATCAGTCAGGTCAGCGGGATTGACTTCTTCGGTGACCGCGGTTCAGGATCCAGCTGTTATCGATCACATCTAAGTTATGAACTTAGATGTGATCGATAACAGGTGGATCCTGAGACACTCAGGACCCGCTGTCACTGAAGCAGTCTATCCCGCTGACCTGACGGATTCGGGTTTCAGCGCAAGATACAGCTACTCTGTATCCTGGGTACAGAGAAGCTGTATCTCAAAGTAAAAAAAAATGTTTAATCAAAACCAATTACAAAGTTGCACTAAACACTATAATACATTGTTTTAGTGAAAAAAAAAAGTCTTCAAAGGTTTACATAACCTTTAAAGTGTAGCTATTGTTCTCTGTAAATGTTCTGAGTCCTCCCCAGCCACCAAAGATCCATCTAGTATAAAACCGTAAAGTGAAGATCCAGAGGCGGAGGAAAGCTGCAGCGCTTGTTTTCACACATCAGGAGTCTCCCACAGACACTTAGAGGAAGGGGAGCATGGGGGATTCCTTTTACGGTCTCTGCCTTGACCTATGTAAGAATCATGTTGTGTGCGGAACGCATTAGAAGGGAGTGACGCGCGCGTGTGCGTGCTGGTTGGTCACCATTCAGCTTGAGATTTACACCAGAAAGTGCCCACTCAGCAAGCATGGAGAGAGAAAATGCACGTATACAAGAAGAAGCCGCAGAAGAAAGGAAAAATAGAGAATGTTACCCAGGGCCATACTGGTACTTAAAATCAGCCCTGGCATATTGAAGTACACAAACCCACATGCTGTTAATGCAAAATGTGTTCGCATGCTGATGGTTATTTCAGCGCCGTGCAAGGCTTTGTTCAGACTTTACACTGTTTAAAAGATATTGATATATAGATTTTCTTTTTTTGTTGCCGCTTATTGTTTCACTGTGACGTCACATGTAATCCAGCCACCTGCTGTGTGGCCGTTGGCAATACTGACTCAGTCTCACATTGACACTAAGTTGCTCACAGTCTTGCTGTCAGCAATTCTAAACCAATCCGCTTCAGTGTGAGACTCGGTCGCGCAGCAGATCCGCTTTCTCAGTAGGCTCTGTTGTGAATTTTTGCCACATGAGGCTGGGAAAACGAGTCGCCAAAGGCAATACTCACCAGGGGCATACACAGGATTTTATGAAGGGGAGGTTTCAGGGGGAGAGTTATTCATTTAAATTTTGTAGACCCCCTGGGACCCCCACCTGCAGGAACTGTGCACAATTTACTTGAATATAGCGATACTACAGCTCCTACGCAACGCTGGGTTGCTGCTTTACCTAACGCTGCAGCCCTGTTGTACAAGGGATTACTAGTCTGAACCCACCGATTATATGGTAATATCAGTCTAGTGATTTGTTTTTACTTAAAAGGGTTTTCACACCACATTAACACCAAACTATCATAAGTAAGTGTAAACTTTGACATTGTGCTCTATACACTGATAAGCCCTACCCCAAATTAATATTAAATATAGTGACTAAATATTACCACCTTACAGTGACTGAATAATACCCCCTTACCGTAACTTGATAATAACACAATACTGTGTCTGGATAACACCAGCATACCATGGCTGAATAATACCACCATATTGTTACTAAATATTACCACAATACAGGGACTAAATAACACCACCAAACAATGACTGAATAATACCTCTATACAGTTGCTGAATAAAAAACACTACACGAATACCAAGATTACTACCATACGGTAAGTACTCTATTTTTCAGACTAAAGGATGCACTGGACCATAAGACCATAATTGAAAGCATACCGTACATTTCCTATGGGTAATATTTAGGCGATATGGTACAGATACAGTACCCCACTGCAATGCCACCACAGTGCTCCTATACAACCCCAGCCACAGTGACAAAATATATATATATTGGCAACTATAGTGCCCTCACCCTCTTGAGAACTCACCAGACATCAGAGGTGTGGATAGGAAGGGGTTAATGGTGATGAATCTGCTCAGGTCAGTGCTTGAGAGTTGATGCTCTTCATTCCTAGGAGTAGGGGAGGCTAGAAGGTCATTACAGATCAATACCTGCATAGATTTACTGTACTGTGTGTGCAAATGTCAGTGGCATTTGCTCACTGAACAGTCAGATTTGATTTAATTTTGTGTGTAATAGGTAACGGTTTAGTGAGCAGATAACACAGAGATTCAATACCTAATATTGTACTGCAAGGACCTGTGAATCACTGACTATTAGGCCTTATTCACGCGGCCGTGTTCGGTCCGTGATGTATGGACCGCACGTCGGCCGCATTTCCCGGACCGAACACAGTTCAGGGATCCGGGCTCCTAGCATCGTAGTTATGTATGAAGTTCGGTGTCCCTGGCTCCCCGTGGGTATACTGACCTGTACGGATTTCAGTACATGACAGTATTCCCATGGGAAGACTATTTTCAGTACGTGGCAGTATTCCCGCGGGGAAGCAGGGACACCTAGCGTCATACATAACTATAATGCTAGGAGCCCGGCTCCCTGAACTGTGCTCGGTCCAGGAAATGCGGCCGACATGTGGTCCGTATATAACGGACCGAACACGGCCGTGTCAATAAGGCCTTAGACGCACCAGAAGATTACAGCTCAGTTTTTAGTACAAAAAGGCCATCTAATAGTCCGAAAAATACGGTAAATATTACCACCATTCTGAGACTGAATGCAGTGATCATTTAGTGGTCAGATACAACATGGGGTTTGCAGAATATCAGCACACTGCAGACTCTATAAATTAATGAAATACTGATCATACGCAGTTGAAGGCAGAGTAAAAAATTAAACCTAGTGACTCACATGTGACATCTCTGATTGTTGTTTATTGCCATTTCCATCGGGCCAAGACTGCCATGAAGACTTCTTCCAGCTGCGACTCACTTCTGCAGAGTTTGCCACACACTCATCTTTGGCTCCACGATTTCCCTGCTCATTTCCACACTCTTCACAACCTTCCCATCCTGCTGTCCCTTTAATAGTGCCATGCTGCTGTTACATCTAATAATGTGTCTGCTGTGGTGCTCAGTGCCCCTATATACTGTACTGCAGCAAAAAACTGCCTCACAGTAAATGGTGCCATACACATAGTGCCCCTTAATATATAGCACCTTACAGATAGAGCTCCATAATTAATAGCGCCATACACATAATGTTCCCTTTAAAGTATCCTACAATAAATAGCGTTATTTGGACAGTGCCCCACCATAAATAGCACCATACAGCTAGTGCCATTGAGTAAATAGTGCCATAATACAGAGAGTGCCTCATATAAAATTTTACCATATAGATAGTGCCCCCCTAATTGCGCCATATAAAGTTGTGGCATAAATAATGTCATATAGAGAGTGCCACAATATACAGCGACCAGTTTACAATACTTACTGAACCTCGTTCCCAAAATCCAGAACAACCTCTGCTCCACTTATGCCTGGCAGTCACGCTGGCTGCCATGTAAAATTGTATCACACCAAACAGCGTGCGGCAAAGCAAGGCGCCGAATAGGCTGCCCCAAAACCAGTCCTCAAACTTATATCAGCCCCCCAAACCAGACCAATTAATTAATTCAGACATCTAAATTTATTCAGACCCAAACTAGACATGTGAATTTAGAGTCCTCAACATTGAAATTGCAACACCAAGAAGGGCAAGCCGTAACGTAATACAAATTGATGAAATAGCAGGTGTCACTTAGATCTGCAAATTATCAAATTTTTAAGCACCCAGCTCCAATCTGTGGCATGTGGGAGGGGCATAAAAACCAGATTGAAAGCAACGTTTTTAGCCACATGAAACCTCAAACATCGGATCAATTGGTGGGGGATGATTGTGCGATGCCTCCTATTCGTCGATGTGCCAGTTATCTCCCCTTGTCGAAAACTGAGAGGGACAGAATCCTTGAACTGAGAGACCTCGGTTTATCACTCCGGCAGATCGCTACACGCCTAGGCCAAGATGTTAGCACTGTTCAACTTTGCATGTCCCGGAGGTTGGGAGAACAACAACTAACAAGAATGACAGCAAGAGGTGCGCTTCGGCCAGGGGTCTCAAGCACGCGGCCCCTGGGGCTGTCATCTGCGGCCCGCGGGACACAGAGCCGCTAGTATCGGCTCTGCTCCGAGACTCTGGAATTCCCTGACATCGCTGTCCACATATGAACAGCGATGTCTGGGGCTTCCCCAGAGCCGGAGTCCCGCGCGGGTGTCGGCTCTGCTCCGGGACTCTGTGGAATTCCCTGACATCGCTGCCCATATGTGGACAGTGTGTCAGGGTCTTGCCCAGAGCGGAGCAGAGCGCTGGTGTCGGCTCTGCTCCTGGACTCTGTGGAATTCCCTGACATCGCTACCCATATATGGACAGTGTGTCAGGGTCTTGCCCAGAGCGGAGCAGAGCGCTGGTGTCGGCTCTGCTCCTGGACTCTGTGGAATTCACTGACATTTCTGTCCATATATAGACAGTGTGTCAGGGTCTTCCCCAGAGCGGAGTCCCGGGCAGAGCGCTAGTATAGGCTCTGCTCCGGGACGCTGCGGAATTCCCTGACATATCTGCCCATATATGGACAGTGTGTCAGGGTCTTCACCAGAGCGGAGTCCTGGGCAGAGCGCTATTATCGGCTCTGCTCCAGGACTCTGGAATTCCCTGACATCGCTGTCCACATATGAACAGCGATGTCTGGGGCTTCCCCAGAGCCGGAGTCCCGAGCAGAGCGCGGGTGTCGGCTCTGCTCCGGGACTCTGCTGAATTCCCTGACATCGCTGCCCATATGTGGACAGTGTGTCAGGGTCTTGCCCAGAGCGGAGCAGAGCGCTGGTGTCGGCTCTGCTCCTGGACTCTGTGGAATTCCCTGACATCGCTACCCATATATGGACAGTGTGTCAGGGTCTTGCCCAGAGCGGAGCAGAGCGCTGGTGTCGGCTCTGCTCCTGGACTCTGTGGAATTCACTGACATTTCTGTCCATATATAGACAGTGTGTCAGGGTCTTCCCCAGAGCGGAGTCCCGGGCAGAGCGCTAGTATAGGCTCTGCTCCGGGACGCTGCAGAATTCCCTGACATATCTGCCCATATATGGACAGTGTGTCAGGGTCTTCACCAGAGCGGAGTCCCGGGCAGAGCGCTATTATCGGCTCTGCTCCAGGACTCTGGAGAGCCTCTGACATCGCTGTCCATACATCGACAATGATGTCAGGGGCTTCCCCAGAGCAGGAGTCCCAGTGATGTCAGGAGCACAGCTGGAGTCCCAGGAAGAGCCTACTAGCGCTCTGCCTGGGTCTCCAGCTCTGGGGTTGCCCCTGACATCTCTGTCCATATATGGACAGTGATGTCAGGAGCAGAGCTGGAATCCCAGGCAGAGTGCCAGAAGCGGCTCTGCTCTGGGACTCCAGCTCTGGGCAAGCCCCTGATATCACTGTGGCAGCATCAGCAGAGGGCACTGTGGCAGCATCTGTAGAGGGCACTGTGGCAGCATCTGCAGAGAGCACTGTGGCAAAATGTACAGAGGGCACTGTGGCAGAATGTACAGAGGGCACGGTGGCAGCCTCTACAGAGGGCACGGTGGCAGCCTCCACAGAGGGCACGGTGGCAGCCTCCACAGAGGGCACGGTGGCAGCCTCCACAGAGGGCACGGTGGCAGCCTCTACAGAGGGCACGGTGGCAGCCTCTACAGAGGGCACTGTGGCATTATCTACAAGTGGGTGTGTGGCAGTATCTGAAGAGGACACTGGCATTATCTAGGGGTGTGTTGCATTATCTACAGAGGGCACTGTGGCCTTATGTACAGAGGGCACTGTGGCCTTATCTACAGAGGGTACTGTGGCCTTATCTACAGAGGGCACTGTGGCCTTATCTACAGAGGGCACTGTGGCCTTATCTAGGGGTGTGTTGCATTATCTACAGAGGGCACTGCGGCAGCATCCACAGAGGGCACTGCGGCAGCATCCACAGAGGGCACTGCGGCAGCATCCACAGAGGGCACTGCGGCAGCATCCACAGAGGGCACTGCGGCACTATCTAAAAGGGGCTGCCCAATCTTGACATGTGTGCTAACTGAGCCGCCGGACTGCATTTAGCGACACTTAAACTGGAAAGCTGGATTGTTGAAATAAGCACATGGAGAAATATCTCAAATGTTAAACCTAGTGCTATTATTATAGTAATGTAGTATTATTATTATAGTAATATAGTGTTATAGTAGTTAAAATAACTAATTGATTAACAATAATTTTGTATTGTATCAAATTTGAAAGTAATGCGGCCCGTCAACTTCCCATTTTTTCTATATGCGGCCCACTTACCCGGCCGACCCCTGGCTTAGGCGAACCTCTGCACAGGTGGATCGTCTGATTGGAAGAATGGCGCATAGTGATTCATTCTGTACTGCAAGTGAAATTGGACGTCACATCCCAAGCCTAGGGCGGCAACCAGTGTCAACACAAACCATCAGAAGGTGTTTGCACAACATTGGGCTATGAGTCAGACGTCCAGCTATAGGTGTACCATTGACCACACGCCACCACTCTCAAATGCTAGAATGGAGGTCTATTCTCTTAAGCGATGAGTCCCGCTCTTGTCTCGGATGCAATGATAGCCGAAGATTGGTCTGGAAATTACGTGGGCAACGCCATGAAGAGGCCTTCACAAGGGACTGTCACACCGGTCCTACTCCTGGCATCATGGTGTGGGGTGGCATAATGTTCGGTAGCCGGACCCCTCTAGTTAGGGCTGGGCGATTTGCCAAAAATATAATCTTTATTTTTTTTAAACCCTATGGGTGGATCGACTTTCTTATTACTGATATATAAACTGAAAAAATAACACCCTGAAACCACCACAGTGCTCACATAGGCAGTGCCGCAGTGCCCACATAGTGCCACAGTTGTCAGGTAGTGCCACAGTGCCCACATAATGCTATGGTGCCCACATATAAAGTGCCATAGTTCCCACTGTAGATAGTTCCACAGCGCCCACTGTAGATAGTGCCACAGTGCCCACATAGTATCACAGTGTCCACATATAAAGTGACATTGTGCCCACAGTGCCCATGTAGATAGTGCCACACACCCCTGTAGATAGCACTATTCTCCCTGTAGATAGCACCACACACCCTGGTAGTGTAAATAGCACAACCCTCCCTTGTCGATAGCGCCACCCCCCCCCCTTGTTGATAGCGCCACCATCCCCTTGTAGATAGCACCACCACCACCTTGTAGATAGCGCCACTGTAGCTCCGAGCTGAATCCCCGGCCAGAGCATTGGCGACGCTCTGGCCTCCGCTTCTTGAGGGAGTACCTGATGTCTCTGTCCATATATGGGAAGTGACATTAGGGGCTCCCCCTAAGAGCAGACAACCATTAATAACCTCATTGATAGCATGCCAAGGCATGTAAATGCGTGCATTTCTGTGAGTGGCGCTAATACTCGATACTGAATAAATCAAGATATTTGGAATATTTTGTTTCCATTTTTTTATCATTTGCATCTTATTAACGAGTCTATCGATCCCGTGATTTCCACAATTCCAAAACTTTTCCTTCTTGGTGTTGCAATTTCAATGCTGAGGATGTATTTAGACTCCTAAATTAATTCAGACCCCAGACCAGACCCCAAAATTAATTCAGACCCCAGAATAGACAGTAGGGTCAGTATTGCCATCGGCAACCCACTATCACAGTCCCATGTAAGGGTATGTTCACACGGGCTATTTTCAGCCGTTTTTCGGGCCGTAAACATCCCAAAAAACGGCTGAAAAATCGGAAGCAGAACGTCTACAAACATCTGCCCATTGATTGGTTTCAATGGGAAATACGGCGTTCTGTTCCGATGGGGCGTTTATTTTACGCCTCGTTTTCCAAAAACGGTACGTAAAAAGATGCTCGCGAAAGAGAAGTGCATGTCACTTCTTGGGACGTTTTTCATGGACTCTATAGAAAAACAGCTACAAAAACGGATGTGGAAAACGCGAGTTGCTAAAAAAAAACGTCTGAAAATCAGGAGCCTGTTTTCCCTTGAAAACAGCTCCGTATTTTCAGACGTTTTTGGTTAAGCATGTGAACATACCCTAAGGGTATGTGCACACACACTAATTACGTCCGTAATTGACGGACGTATTTCGGCCGCAAGTACCGGACCGAACACAGTGCAGGGAGCCGGGCTCCTAGCATCATACTTATGTACGATGCTAGGAGTCCCTGCCTCGCTGCAGGACAAATTGTCCCGTACTGAAAACATGATTACAGTACGGGACAGTTGTCCTGCAGCGAGGCAGGGACTCCTAGCATCGTACATAAGTATGAGTGTTTTCAGGCGTATTTCGGGGCATTTACGCCTCAAAAAACGCCTGAAAAAATGGAAACTAAACGCCTACAAACATCTGCCCATTGAAATCAATGGAAAGAATAGCATTTAGTTCATATGGGGCGTCTTTTTACGCCGCTGTTTTAAAGAACGGACGCTCCGTAAAAAGAAGTGCATGAGCATGGAGCTGATTTTCGATTGAACACTATGAAAAACGCCTCAAAAAACGTCTCAAATGAAGCCTGAAAAGAAGCCTGAAAAGAGGCGCCAAATTAAAAGAAGCTTCATTGTCAGCTTCAAAAACACCTGAAAATCAGAGGCTGTTTTCTCTGAAAACCGCTCCGTATTTTCAGACGTTTTTTGTTAAGGGTATGTTCACACGCAGTGTTTTCAGACGTAATTCGGGCGTTTTACGCCTCGAATTACGCCTGATAAACGCCCCTAATACGCCTACAAACATCTGCTCATTGCTTTCAATGGACTTTACGGTGTTCTGTTCCCACGAGCCTTAATTTTACGCGTCACTGTCAAAATACGGCACATAAAAAGTCACCCGCAAAAAAGAAGTGCATGTCACTTCTTGGGACGTTTTTGGAGGCGTTTTTCATTGACTCCATTGAAAAAGAGCTCCAATAACAGCCTAAAATACGCCGCGAAAAACGAGAGTTGCAAAATACGTCTTAAAATCAAGAGCTGTTTTCGCCTGAAAACAGCGCCGTATTTTAAGACGTTTTTGGTCACTGCGTGTGAACATACCCTAAGCTTGTGAACATACCCTAACAGGACTTCTGAGAAGTGAAGAGACGGATGCTGGATGTGGATTATGTGGGCCAGCTGGTTCTGGTCATGTGAAGAAAGCAGTTTAAGTTCGACCTTAATTTGGGTCTCACTGACTGCAACCCAAACATTAATTTGTTTCAGTCCCTTTAACACTTTTTTTTAATGCTGATTTAAACAATATTAAACTTCCCTCTTGGGTATGGGTTAAATTTAGATCTAAA
Source organism: Rhinoderma darwinii (assembly GCF_050947455.1). Classification (NCBI taxonomy): domain Eukaryota; kingdom Metazoa; phylum Chordata; class Amphibia; order Anura; family Rhinodermatidae; genus Rhinoderma; species Rhinoderma darwinii. The sequence goes on along the minus strand of NC_134688.1, from coordinate 338,048,364 downwards.
AGGAAAGCGCCCCCACTTCACTCCTCCCCGCGAGTAGTCTCCATATCTTACCAGTATTTTTTTTGCTGTTTCTGCTTTCTCTCTTCATTCAACGCAGCTCTGCAAACATACAAATCATTGAACAGTGATTTCTTATATTGTAGGTAAGTAGATCTTTCTGTTGAAAATACATGCTATGACCATTATTTGCAATACAGAAATTATGAGGAGCTCCAAATTTTTTTTCATCTGTTCCTGTACTGACTCTAAATTTTATGACACTTTAATTAGAAGACATAACTTCAGTTAACCTGCGGAGTTCACCTCTTCTATATTAAAAAGGCTGAAATCCACAGTGAATATCCAGAACTGAAAGCATTCTGCGATTTAAAAAAAAAAAAACGCAGCATGCTCTGATTTTTGTCTGGAAAATGTTCAGCAGCGTGTGGGTGAGATTTGTTCTATCTCATTCACATGGCTGGGACTGTAAGGGTATGTTCACACGCACTAATTACGGACGTAATTCGGGCGTTTTTGCCCCGAATTACGTCCGAAAACAGCACCTCGATAGCGTTGACAAACATCTGCCCATTGAAAGCAAATAACGGCGCGTAAATAGACGCCCGCGTCAAAGAAGTGACCTGTCACTTCTTTGGGCGTCATTGGAGCCGTTTTTCATTGACTCCAATGAATAGCAGCGCCAATTACGCCCGTAATGGACGCGGCGTTCAAGTGCCTGCACATGCCGTTACGGCTGAAATTACGGGGATGTTTTCAGGCGGAAACATACCCGTAATTTCAGCCGTTACGGACGCCCTCGTGTGAACATACCCTCAGGGTATGTGCACACGATGAGAGGCTTTTACGTCTGAAGACAGACTGTTTTCAGGAGAAAACAGCTGCCTCGTTTCAGACGTAAAAGCTCCTCGCATTATGCGAGGCGTCTGTGACGCTCGTAAATCTTGAGCTGCTCTTCATTGACTTCAATGAAGAACGGCTCAAATTACGTTGCAAAGAAGTGTCTTGCACTTCTTTGACGAGGCAGTCATTTTACACGTCGTCGTTTGACAGCTGTCAAACGACGACGCGTAAATTACAGGTCGTCTGCACAGTACGTCGGCAAACCCATTCAAATGAATGGGCAGATGTTTGCCGACGTATTGCAGCCCTATTTTCAGACGTAAAACGAGGCATAATACGCCTAGTTTACGTCTGAAAATAGGTCGTGTGAACCCAGCCTAAGACATTCAGATGTGTCCATCCTTAACCTTTCTGAAATTGCGTTAAATTATACAATTAGTTATGATACCAATTCAATAAAATGTCACATCATCCAGCAAAAATCTTTTTTTTTTTAACAAAAAAGTTTTAAAAGTTTTTTAACAAAAAGTGTAAGCATTACGTTTAGCAACTCATTTAATTTTATAATCAGCACTGAAAATATGGAAGTAGGAATCTGACCAGTTGCACATACCCTCTATATTCTGTGCCAAACCAGCCACATGGCTCCTATATAAGGTTACAGAACAGTCACATGCCCTTTATATACAGTGAAAGGACAGTTACATGCCTCTCCCCCAACAGAATACTCCCCTTTTACCATAGCCACATGCCTCCTATAAACCGTGCTTGGCTAGTCACATATTTTTATGGGCCACTGATTAGGTTACCGAGCTTTCCTATGAATGCTGCATCATTGCCCTGTGTAAACTGAAACTGTGTCGAATGATCGCATCTTTTATGCAGCCATTAAAAGAATCGCTAGTCAGCAGTTAAAAAAATAGATAAACAGTATAAAAGAGCTTCTCTTATTTAATTGCGTAATGGTTTTTCATTTTTTAATTAAGACTTATTGGGTCACATTATCCATGCAATTGCACCAGTATTTTTTGCTATAATTGTATTGAAACGAATGGTGTTCAGCATCAAGTGTCCCAACACCCAACCTTGCGTAGTTTAGTAGCTATGTCGTATTTCTCAATAGGTGTTTACCGTGTTCTGAAATATGGCACACCCTAAACTGTAATTACACATGGTACACAATATGCCGCTATTGTGTGACTATTATGTTGTTAGTACAATACATCCTTTTTATTATGCAAATTGCCCCATCCATCTGATTTCCATGCCTTTGATAACAATTTATAGCACTGTGGTTTTTCTGCAGTGTTCTGGTAATACAGCGTTTTGAACTGCGGTACTACGAATACATGTTAACACTTAGGCTTCCTTCACACATGCAGTTTTGCTACAGTTCTTTTTAGCCAAACAGAGAAGTGAATCCAAAAGCAGGAGAAAATATAAAGGTGGGACTTAAACTTCTCTTTCTTTGGATCCACTCCAGTGTTCATCTCAAAAAAGGGCAACAAAACCTGCACAAAAATGACATGTGTTATTCCAGTATTTTTAATTTAATATATTAATCTAAATAGGATATGAATTATGTTCTGACTAATCGTTTTTCCTGGGGTTTTTTTTTTTATACAGCGCTCCATAGACGGAGATTTAAGGCATTACATTGTGGGTGCTTGCAGCCACCATGAGTTGGGAGCTTAGGAACTTACTACATACTGTTGTACATTGAACTCAATAATAACACTCTATGCAGTAAGCTCATGAGCTTCCTTAAGAAAAAAACTACAAAAACAACAATCCAACTGCTGTAAAGATATATTAAGAAATTAATACACAGAGTTTTGGACCTAAAAATTACATGATAAAATGTGGAGAGGTCATACACTTTCAAAAATATAATGGACTTTCCTACCTAAATGTAATGTAACCCTGTGGCAGGATGGAGAGTTTCCATATGTCAGGAAGAGATTAAACCCACTGGGAAAGTTTTCCCTTCTTCACTTGAACAGGGTTAAAGGGGTATTACCTTCATATAAAGTGATGGCATATCGCTAGGACATGATATAACTATGGTCGCGGTGGTTTGACTTCCGGGACCCCCACCAATCCTGAGAACAAAGGGGCCGCACCACAAATTTAATGCAGCATCCCCTTTCTAGTTTTTCCTTTACAGCAGCGCTCCCGGCCAAGCACGGAACTGCAGCCGCCCAATTCACTTGACTGAGACCATGTTGCAGTTCCCAGCCCAGCAGTTGGTTGGCAGGAGCAAACGCAGGATTTTTAAAGGGGGGTTTCTAAATTCATACTTTTCAAGCCTAGTAATTTTTTCCATCCTCCCGCTACTCTCTGGTTTTTACACAGTATTGGTCTGCACTTAGCGATTGGTGAAGATCACCTGTCTCACCGGGGGAAAGATAGGTCAGGGGGACCACATTGGTGTACACCACCGTATTGAACTTTGGTCAGGAATAGGGGAAAGGGAAAAGATGTGGTCTAGAAATGAATTAATAAATAACTTTTATTGATCTGCATTAAAATTATTAAAAGTCCATTGGTGCAAACTGGTATGTGTGAGTGACCCCCAAACTCACATACCCTTGGCCTGGAATGATATAGTTGGTAATGTGTTGAGTGATTTCACTGTCACTATTGCTCTTTTGTAGTCCACAAATCACTGAGCTGTAAATATTGAATGAAGCTGCAGATGGAGTGGAGCGGAGTCGATGTATTAAATTGTAGCAATGTGTCAGTTAGGGAAACTAGGTTGTGCTAGATTGTGGGCTAATATTGTCTTTGCTGCGCTGTTGTAACAACAGGCAGCAAAGTGGATTCCAAATGGGCCCTGCAATAATTGAGTGAGCAGATAAGGTCTCTGCCACGTGCACACCTTGCGTTATTGCCGCGTTATTGGTGAGCAGTTGTTGTGACAAACGCACCCTCACACCAGTGTGCTGCTCTTAGAGCAGCAGCGTGGGGAGCGGCTGTATTGTGTGCTGCTGCCGCCCTCAGTTGTGAGCCCAGAGGCGGCGGATTGCAGCGGTCGACTCTGCTGTGGGAGCGGTTATGATTAGGTCCAGTGACCGCGCTCAGCTGTCATCTGAGCAGCGGTCTGCAGAGATAACCCAGTGTATGGGCTGGATTGATGAGCGGAGCGGTGAGGGCTCGATTGCCGAGACCCCACAGCCTCCCCGCAGCGGACCTGCGGTCTGTACCCGTGGGTGAATAAATTATCACCCCGGGAGGATCGCACTGTGAAACACCAACCGTCAGGATGGGACGTGGCGATAGGCAGGAAAATGCCCCAGCTGTTCAGTATTACACAGCGGGACACGCTGCAGGCAAAGTAGTGCTGCAGCACTTGAGCAGCTGGCAGCTGTCAGCCGCAATGTGTATCGTGGTCTGACCTGAGCTGATTGGAGACAGCTCGGGCCAAGTGTTTGCACTGAAGGATTGTGGATTATACACCCGACGCGCGTTTCGCCAGCATTCTGGCTTCTTCCAGGGGTGGGAGGCCGCCATTGTAACGCCCTATAAATAGGGTCCTAATTGACTGACAGCCTCAAGAACCAATCAGAAACCTAGGTCTCGGCTGGTATAGTATTGGTGGAGTTCTCAATAGAAATTTTGTGAGAACATGCAATAGTTATTGGTAGGACACCATACAACTATCAAAATACGAACTCAAACAAAGTAAAGTAAGATAAACGGCATATAGGTCCTGCGGATGTGAAAATGGTGGTAATCGGGGGACAGGAAGATTGGGAGAAATAATGGAAAGAATATACGTTGGAAAAGTATATATATATAAGATGGAAAAAGTGTAATATAAGAAATATATATATATATATGATGTAAACCACTATCCTCCGTGTCAAAGGAAGCAACCAAAGCCAAAGTTTTCATTAAGTCCAAATGGACTCACTGTTTTCATATTAAAGATCCATTCACTTTCCTTTTTCAGAAGTGCCTGATCTAGGTTGCCCCTTCTGATGCCCAGATGTATTTGGCACAGGGCCCAGCCTTTCAGGGCTGTCCAATTGGAATTGTGTACGTCCCCGAAGTGTCTGGCTATTGGGGTTGGATTAAATGGTTTATTCTTGATCCTGCAATCATTCTCATTTTTCTCAAAGTTGATTATAGAGTTAATGTGCTCACGGATCCGTATCCGCAGTTCTCTCTTGGTTTTTCCAATGTATTTGAGACCGCATGGGCATTCAAGGCAATAGATCACACCAGGGGTGGAGCATCTTATGTGGTCTGAGATCCGATGGAGGGTACCAAAGGCATCCACAAATTCTCTCTTGTCCACTAATACCCGACAGGCTCTGCACATTTTGCACGGATAGAAACCAGGATTAAGTACTGAATTGTTCTTGTTTTTTCTCGAAAAGTGGCTCTGTACCAAAATATTTGAAATGGTTTTGCATTTCCTGTATCCCAGAGAGACTTCTTGAGTACTGGGTCACTAAGTAAAATGTTCCAATGACGGTTCAGAATGTGTGTCATTTCATCCCAACTTTCATTGAAATCAGTGACAAATCGTGGTTGGGATCGTTCTGTGTTAACCCTTAATTTTGGGGTCAACAGGGTTTCACGATCAGTCCTCAGTGCCCAGTTGTAGGCTTTCTTGATGTTCCTTTTACTATAGTTCCTACCTGACAGCCTGTTCTTCAATTCTGTTGCCCGAGTCTTAAATAGCTGGAAGGTGGAAAAGTTCAGTCTAAGCCGCAGGAATTCTCCCTTTGGAATGCCTCTGATAGTGTTAACAGAATGTGCACTTGTTGCATCCAAAAGGCTATTGGTGGCTGTTTTCTTGCGGTAAAGGTCTGTCTCAATTATGCCACGCTGGTTGGTAAATAGCCTCACATCCAGGAAAGGGATTGACTGTTGGTCATATGTGAGAGTCAATTTGAGGTTAAAGTTGTTGGTGTTCAGGACCTCAATGAACTCTTCAAGTTCCCTAGATGAACCATTCCAGATGAGCAGTATGTCATCTATAAATCTGTGCCAGATATTGATCCTGGACGTGAATTTGTCCATTTCGGGACAAAAAACGTGACATTCTTCCCACCAGCCCAAATACAGGTTGGCAAAGGTGGGTGCCACCGCTGCTCCCATTGCCGTTCCTCGTAGCTGCAGGTAAAACCTGCCATCAAGCAGGAAATAGTTGTGCTTCAGAATAAATGTAAGTGCACGTAGGACAAAGTTTTTCCGAGATGGATTATAGCCCTCCTTTCTCTGCAGGAAGAATTCCACCGCTGTGCAGCCTACCTTATGGTCTATACTCGTGTAAAGGGACTCCACATCGCAAAGTAGTGAGCCATTCGTCCTCCTCCAGGGAACTACCATTCAGGTCTCTGAGTACCTGCATGGTATCTCTGGTGTGGGAGGGTAATTGATATACCAATTCGCGTAGTTCTTCGTCTAACCAGTGATTACATTTTTCAGTCAGGTTACCCACACCAGGGACAATCGGCCTCCCTGGAGGGTTAGTGGAGTTTTTGTGCACCTTTGGGAGGAGATAGAACGTTGCAATCCTAGGGTACTGTACCCTCATAAAGTCCCTCTCTTTAGCAGTTATGGCCCCCTCCTCAAAACCATCTTGGATCATGTCGTTGTATTCCTTGAGAAATTGTTCAGTTGGGTCACCCCATAGTGGACGGTAACAGGCTTTATCCAATAGTTGCTTTTTAGCTTCTAGTAAGTATTTATCTTTGGACCAGATAACGACATTGCCCCCCTTATCCGAATTCTTGAAAACAACATCATCCCATTTGCGCATTTCATGCAGTGCCCGTTCCTCGTCCGGGCTGAGATTGTGAGGTAACCATTGGTTAGATAATGACAATAGGTCCTGGGATACTAAGTCAACAAAGACTTTGATTGCCGGGCAACCGTCCAAGGAGGGCATAGTAGAAGTTTTAGACTTTATTTTAGATTTTTTATGAGGAGTGGTTAGAGAGCCAAAATCACCCTCCTGTTGCTGAGTGGAGTTTTCGGACAAAAGTTCCTCCAAGTCTCCCAGTGTGTTAATTTCTACTTCTGATAGAAATTCTAGGCTGGCGGTGTTTAAATGTTCCCTATTCGTAGTTTTGGTTTGTCTGTTATACATCTTTTGATAGAACAATTTTCGCCCAAAGAGGTGAAGATCTTTGATTACAGTGAATTTATTTAACTTAGTTGTCAGGCAGAAATTAAAACCTTTTTTAAGGACTGATATTTGGGAACCAGTGAGGACATGCCCACAGAGGTTGATGACTCTCAGGCATTCCTCACTAAGATTTACACTACTATGGTTCACTTTTTGTAGGGTCTCTGAGACTCCTTCCTCCATTGTTGGGAGCCCCTGAAACCCCACCTCCCTCTGTCCCGTAAAAAAGGGACTTCGGTGGTGGTGTTATCAATTTTTCTAGGATTTTTGTTCCTACTGTGTTGTCTGCCCTGAATTGGCTGTGGATCTGTGTCTGAGTCCGATACATCTGTCCCATCTGTACCTGTGTCGGAAAACTCGTGTGGGTCCACTGACTCATTGTGAGTCTGTATATTGGTTGGTCTGCCACTTTGGAACCTCTGGGATCTCTTCTTACCCCAGTCGTAAATATCTCCTCTAGAGAAGTCTCCTTTGTCTCGTGAAAATTTCTTCCTTTTCCGATTCTTAATTTTAACTTCAACTGAATCTATATAATCTAATGTTTTTTTGAAAACCTCTGCAAATTGTGTTGAGCCCTCATACTTCTCCAAACTGGGTGTAAGCACTTCAAGGTCTTTCTCAACCAAATTTAGAATGTGAGTTTCGTCTTCAATTAGTATGCCCATAAGTGTATTAGAACACACTGTCAGGGCTAATTCCCATTTATCTTTGAGTCCTGGTTTGGACAGTTCATAAGAGGGAAAGAGTGGGGTGCGCAAACCTCTAGAGATAAGGCCCTGTTCTAGATATTGTTCCAGTGTTGTTTTGGTCCAGGTGGATTGTACCTGCCTGATCTGAAGGTTTTTGAACTTTTTGATGAGATGATCCATGTGTAACTCTATTGCCTGGGTCTCCTGAGTGTTAGCTCGACTGTCCGAAAAGATACTAAGTAAAATGTTCCAATGACGGTTCAGAATGTGTGTCATTTCATCCCAACTTTCATTGAAGTCAGTGACAAATCGTGGTTGGGATCGTTCTGTGTTAACCCTTAATTTTGGGGTCAACAGGGTTTCACGATCAGTAATCAGCGCCCAGTTGTAGGCTTTCTTGATGTTCCTTTTACTATAGTTCCTACCTGACAGCCTGTTCTTCAATTCTGTTGCCCGAGTCTTAAATAGCTGGAAGGTGGAAAAGTTCCGTCTAAGCCGCAGGAATTCTCCCTTTGGAATGCCTCTGATAGTGTTAACAGAATGTGCACTTGTTGCATCCAAAAGGCTATTGGTGGCTGTTTTCTTGCGGTAAAGGTCTGTCTCAATTATGCCACGCTGGTTGGTAAATAGCCTCACATCCAGGAAAGGGATTGACTGTTGGTCATATGTGAGAGTCAATTTGAGGTTAAAGTTGTTGGTGTTCAGGACCTCAATGAACTCTTCAAGTTCCCTAGATGAACCATTCCAGATGAGCAGTATGTCATCTATAAATCTGTGCCAGATATTGATCCTGGAAGTGAATTTGTCCATTTCGGGACAAAAAAACGTGACATTCTTCCCACCAGCCCAAATACAGGTTGGCAAAGGTGGGTGCCACTGCTGCTCCCATTGCCGTTCCTCGTAGCTGCAGGTAAAACCTGCCATCAAACAGGAAATAGTTGTGCTTCAGAATAAATGTAAGTGCACGTAGGACAAAGTTTTTCCGAGATGGATTATAGCCCTCCTTTCTCTGCAGGAAGAATTCCACCGCTGTGCAGACTACCTTATGGTCTATACTCGTGTAAAGGGACTCCACATCGCAAGAAGTGAGCCATTCGTCCTCCTCCAGGGAACTACCATTCAGGTCTTTGAGTACCTGCATGGTATCTCTGGTGTGGGAGGGTAATTGATATACCAATTCGCGTAGTTCTTCGTCTAACCAGTGATTACATTTTTCAGTCAGGTTACCCACACCAGAGACAATCGGCCTCCCTGGAGGGTTAGTGGAGTTTTTGTGCACCTTTGGGAGGAGATAGAACGTTGCAATCCTAGGGTACTGTACCCTCATAAAGTCCCTCTCTTTAGCAGTTATGGCCCCCTCCTCAAAACCATCTTGTATCATGTTGTTGTATTCCTTGAGAAATTGTTCAGTTGGGTCACCCCATAGTGGACGGTAACAGGCTTTATCCAATAGTTGCTTTTTAGCTTCCAGTAAGTATTTATCTTTGGACCAGATAACGACATTGCCCCCCTTATCCAAATTCTTGAAAACAACATCATCCCATTTGCGCATTTCATGGAGTGCCCGTTCCTCGTCCGGATCAATAAAAGTTATTTATTAATTCATTTCTAGACCACATCTTTTCCCTTTCCCCTACTCCGGACCAAACTTAGTTCAATACGGTGGTGTACACCAATGTGGTCCCCCTGACCTATCTTTCCCCCGGTGAGACAGGTGATCTTCACCAATCGCTGCATACTACCGTGTCCTGCTTGGACACTTTCCGATCACCCTATCCACTCACTAATTTTATAGGACACCATGGCTCAGACGAGCATTACAGATCAACTCAAACAGAGACAGTTACGCCAAAAGGAGGATGTTGGCAGTATCTTCAGACAGTCGAGCTTACACTCAGGAGGCCCAGGCAATAGAGTTACACATGGATGATCTCATCAAAAAGTTCAAAAACCTTCAGATCAGGCCGGTACAATCCACCTGGACCAAAACAACACTGGAACAATATCTAGAACAGGGCCTTATCTCTAGAGGTTTGCGCATCCCACTCTTTCCCTCTTATGAACTGTCCAAACCAGGACTCAAAGATAAATGGGAATTAGCCCCGACAGTGTGTTCTAATACACTTATGGGCATACTAATTGAAGACGAAACTCACATTCTAAATTTGGTTGAGAAAGACCTTGAAGTGCTTGCACCCAGTTTGGAGAAGTATGAGGGCTCAACACAATTTGCAGAGGTTTTCAAAAAAACATTAGATTATATAGATTCAGTTGAAGTTAAAATTAAGAATCGGAAAAGGAAGAAATTTTCATGAGACAAACGAGACTTCTCTAGAGGAGATATTTACGACTGGGGTAAGAAGAGATCCCAGAGGTTCCAAAGTGGCAGACCAACCAATATACAGACTCACAATGAGTCAGTGGACCCACACGAGTTTTCCGACACAGGTAGAGATGGGACAGATGTATCGGACTCGGACACAGATCCACAGCCAATTCAGGGCAGACAACCTAGTAGGAACAGAAATCCTAGAAAAATTGATAACACCACCACCGAAGTCCCTTTTTTACGGGACAGAGGGAGGTGGGGTTTCAGGGGCTCACAACAATGGAGGAAGGAGTCTCAGAGACCCTACAAAAAGTGAACCATAGTAGTGTAAATCTTAGTGAGGAATGCCTGAGAGTCATCAACCTCTCTGGGCATGTCCTCACTGGTTCCCAAATATCAGTCCTTAAAAAAGGTTTTAATTTCTGCCTGACAACTAAGTTTAATAAATTCACTGTAATCAAAGATCTTCACCTCTTTGGGCGAAAATTGTTTCTATCAAAAGATGTATAACAGACAAACCAAAACTATGAATAGGGAACATTTAAACACCGCCAGCCTAGAATGTCTATCAGAAGTAGAAATTAACACACTGGGAGACTTGGAGGAACTTTTGTCCGAAAACTCCACTCAGCAACAGGAGGGTGATTTTGGCTCTTTAACCACTCCTCATAAAAAATCTAAAATAAAGTCTAAAACTTCTACTATGCCCTCCTTGGACGGTTGCCCGGCAATCAAAGTCTTTGTTGACTTAGTATCCCAGGACCTATTGTCATTATCTAACCAATGGTTACCTCACAATCTCAGCCCGGACGAGGAACGGGCACTCTATGAAATGCGCAAATGGGATGATGTTGTTTTCAAGAATTCGGATAAGGGGGGCAATGTCGTTATCTGGTCCAAAGATAAATACTTACTGGAAGCTAAAAAGCAACTATTGGATAAAGCCTGTTACCGTCCACTATGGGGTGACCCAACTGAACAATTTCTCAAGGAATACAACGACATGATCCAAGATGGTTTTGCGGAGGGGGCCATAACTGCTAAAGAGAGGGACTTTATGAGGGTACAGTACCCTAGGATTGCAACGTTCTATCTCCTCCCAAAGGTGCACAAAAACTCCACTAACCCTCCAGGGAGGCCGATTGTCTCTGGTGTGGGTAACCTGACTGAAAAATGTAATCACTGGTTAGACGAAGAACTACGCGAATTGGTATATCAATTACCCTCCCACACCAGAGATACCATGCAGGTACTCAAAGACCTGAATGGTAGTTCCCTGGAGGAGGACGAATGGCTCACTACTTGCGATGTGGAGTCCCTTTACACGAGTATAGACCATAAGGTGGGCTGCACAGCGGTGGAATTCATCCTGCAGAGAAAGGAGGGCTATAATCCATCTCGGAAAAACTTTGTCCTACGTGCACTTACATTTATTCTGAAGCACAACTATTTCCTCTTTGATGGCAGGTTTTACCTGCAGCTACGAGGAACGGCAATGGGAGCAGCGGTGGCACCCACCTTTGCCAACCTGTATTTGGGCTGGTGGGAAGAATGTCACGTTTTTTGTCCCGAAATGGACAAATTCACTTCCAGGATCAATATCTGGCGCATATTTATAGATGACATACTGCTCATCTGGAATGGTTCATCTAGGGAACTTGAAGAGTTCATTGAGGTCCTGAACACCAACAACTTTAACCTCAAATTGACTCTCACATATGACCAACAGTCAATCCCTTTCCTGGATGAGAGGCTATTTACCAACGAGCGTGGCATAATTCAGACAGACCTTTATTGCAAGAAAACAGCCACCAATAGCCTTTTGGATGCAACAAGTGCACATTCTGTTAACACTATTAGAGGCATTCCAAAGGGAGAATTCCTGCGGCTTAGACGGAACTGTTCCACCTTCCAGCTATTTAAGACTCGGGCAACAGAATTGAAGAACAGGCTGTCATGTAGGAACTATAGTAAAAGGAACATCAAGAAAGCCTACAACTGGGCGCTGAGGACTGATCGTGAAACCCTGTTGACCCCAAAATTAAGGGTTAACACAGAACGATCCCAACCACGATTTGTCACTGACTTTAATGAAAGTTGGGATGAAATGACACACATTCTGAACCGTCATTGGAACATTTTACTTAGTGACCCAGTACTCAAGAATCTTCTTGCCAGCAAAGTCTCTCTGGGATACAGGAAATGCAAAACCATTTCAAATATTTTGGTACAGAGCCACTTTTCGAGAAAAAACAAGAACAATTCAGTACTTAATCCTGGTTTCTATCCGTGCAAAATGTGCAGAGCCTGTCGGGTATTAGTGGACACGAGAGAATTTGTGGATGCCTTTGGTACCCTCCATCGGATCTCAGACCACATAAGATGCTCCACCCCTGGTGTGATCTATTGCCTTGAATGCCCATGCGGTCTCAAATACATTGGAAAAACCAAGAGAGAACTGCGGATACGGATCCGTGAGCACATTAACTCTATAATCAACTTTGAGAAAAATGAGAATGATTGCAGGATCAAGAATAAACCATTTAATCCAACCCCAATAGCCAGACACTTCGGGGACGTACACAATTCCAATTGGACAGCCCTGAAAGGCTGGGCCCTGTGCCAAATACATCTGGGCATCAGAAGGGGCAACCTAGATCAGGCACTTCTGAAAAAGGAAAGTGAATGGATCTTTAATATGAAAACAGTGAGTCCATTTGGACTTAATGAAAACTTTGGCTTTGGTTGCTTCCTTTGACACGGAGGATAGTGGTTTACATCATATATATATATATATTTCTTATATTACACTTTTTCCATCTTATATATATATACTTTTCCAACGTATATTCTTTCCATTATTTCTCCCAATCTTCCTGTCCCCCGATTACCACCATTTTCACATCCGCAGGACCTATATGCCGTTTATCTTACTTTACTTTGTTTGAGTTCGTATTTTGATAGTTGTATGGTGTCCTACCAATAACTATTGCATGTTCTCACAAAATTTCTATTGAGAACTCCACCAATACTATACCAGCCGAGACCTAGGTTTCTGATTGGTTCTTGAGGCTGTCAGTCAATTAGGACCCTATTTATAGGGCGTTACAATGGCGGCCTCCCACCCCTGGAAGAAGCCAGAATGCTGGCGAAACGCGCGTCGGGTGTATAATCCACAATCCTTCGGTGCAAACACTTGGCCCGAGCTGTCTCCAATCAGCTCAGGTCAGACCACGATACACATTGCGGCTGACAGCTGCCAGCTGCTCAAGTGCTGCAGCACTACTTTGCCTGCAGCGTGTCCCGCTGTGTAATACTGAACAGCTGGGGCATTTTCCTGCCTATCGCCACGTCCCATCCTGACGGTTGGTGTTTCACAGTGCGATCCTCCCGGGGTGATAATTTATTCACCCACGGGTACAGACCGCAGGTCCGCTGCGGGGAGGCTGTGGGGTCTCGGCAATCGAGCCCTCACCGCTCCGCTCATCAATCCAGCCCATACACTGGGTTATCTCTGCAGACCGCTGCTCAGATGACAGCTGAGCGCGGTCACTGGACCTAATCATAACCGCTCCCACAGCAGAGTCGACCGCTGCAATCCGCCGCCTCTGGGCTCACAACTGAGGGCGGCAGCAGCACACAATACAGCCGCTCCCCACGCTGCTGCTCTAAGAGCAGCACACTGGTGTGAGGGTGCGTTTGTCACAACAACTGCTCACCAATAACGCGGCAATAACGCAAGGTGTGCACGTGGCAGAGACCTTATCTGCTCACTCAATTATTGCAGGGCCCATTTGGAATCCACTTTGCTGCCTGTTGTTACAACAGCGCAGCAAAGACAATATTAGCCCACAATCTAGCACAACCTAGTTTCCCTAACTGACACATTGCTACAATTTAATACATCGACTCCGCTCCACTCCATCTGCAGCTTCATTCAATATTTACAGCTCAGTGATTTGTGGACTACAAAAGAGCAATAGTGACAGTGAAATCACTCAACACATTACCAACTATATCATTCCAGGCCAAGGGTATGTGAGTTTGGGGGTCACTCACACATACCAGTTTGCACCAATGGACTTTTAATAATTTTAATGCAGATCAATAAAAGTTATTTATTAATTCATTTCTAGACCACATCTTTTCCCTTTCCACTACTCCTGACCAAACTTGGTCTGCACTTATCCACCAGCCTAGCCCTTTATATTACAATGTTTAATAAAAATAGGGCTTGATTAGTAGATATGTGCTGACCACCACTGGTAGCGTAAAAACCAGCGTAGATAGTGCCCCTCACCTCCCCTGTAGCTAATGCCACATTGCCCTCTGTAGATAGTGCCATACATTGCCCCCTATAGATAGAGCCACAGTGTCCCATATAGATAGTGCCACAGACAGTGCCCATGTAAGTAGTGTCACAGTCCCAGAGTAGATAGTGTCAGTGTCCCCTGTAGATAGTGGCACACACTGTCTACTGTAGATAGTAGCACACACTGCCCCCTGTAGATAGTGCCACACACTGCCCACGTAGATAGTGCCATAGCATCCCCTGTAGATAGTGCCATGGTGCCCATGTAGATGGTGCCACAGTGGCCAATTTAGATGGTGTCATACACAGTGTCCATGTAGATAGTGCCATTGTGGCCCATGTAGATAGTGTCAGTGTCCCCTGTAGATAGTGCCATACATTGCCCTCTGTAGATCCTTCCACACACTGTCCACATAGATCGTTCCACACACTGTCCACATAGATCGTTCCACACACTGTCCACATAGATCGTTCCACACACTGTCCACATAGATCGTTCCACACACTGTCCACATAGATCGTTCCACACACTGTCCACATAGATCGTTCCACACACTGTCCACATAGATCGTTCCACACACTGTCCACATAGATCGTTCCACACACTGTCCACATAGATCGTTCCACACACTGTCCACATAGATAGTGCCACACACTGCCCTCATAGATAGTGCCACAAACTAACCCCTGTAGAAGGTGCCACATTGTCCTCAGTAGGTAGTGCCGCATGCTTAGCAGGCACTCACCTGTCCCCGTTCTCGCGCCATCCTTTTCTCCTGCGATGCAGGCCTGGTTTCTTCAGACCAGGCCTGCTCCAGCAAAACAATGTAGGCGCCGCAATGATATCATTGCGCTGCCTACATCAAAAGAAAAGTGCCGAATGGCAGTGAAGGCAACTGATAGTTCCCATGCCTCACCAGTGCTGTCAATTATATCTGCATCCTAAGGACTGAGTAATATAGTATGTAAGGTTTGGTGACCATGGGGTTTCTGGGCAACTTGAAACCCCCGAGTGTGCGCAGCTGTGCATGGAAAAACATTAAAGGGGACCACATTGCTAAAACAGCGCTGCGGCCCCTTCATTGGTGGGGGTCCCAGGGGTCCAACACCATGATCAAATAGTAATGGCATATCCTAGCGATATGCAATCACTTTATAAGATGGCAATACGCCTTTAAGCCCACAGGGTAAAGAAAACCCATTGTATTGCCGCATTTTTTAAGGCTTTTTTTTATTTTTTTTGGTTCATTGGTTTTTACAGGAGAAATAAGTGCACGTGGCAAAACCATGATCAGTTTTTGACTTACACCCTTAAGGCCTCCTTCACACACAGGATTTTCTGGCAATTAAAACACTTCTAGAAACGCTAGCATTATTAAAATGTAACATGTGATTTTTAAAGGCGTTTTTGGTGGAATTATTAATTTGGGGTCATTTTGTGCATGCTTTTTTTCTGCCATTTTTTAAGTCCTATGGAGAAACCTATAAGAAAAATGAATAGAAAATTGCCATATAAAGAGTATGATGCATTTGGAATAAAAAGCTACTGACCACAAAATTGCCACAAAAACACCACAAACCTAAACACAGTTGTGTGTAGTGCATTTGATATTTTACTATAGACTTTTTAATGTAACATTTGGCTGCACTAATAACGCTGCAAAAAATGCAGAAAAACGCAGCACAACGGTATGTATGAATTCAGCCTGAGGGCGGATTTACACGAGCGTGTGCGTTTTTGCGCACGCAAAAAAACGCGGTGTTTTGCATGCGCAAAAGGCATTTAACAGCTCCGTGTGTCATCAGATAGGATGTGCGGCTGCGTGATTTTCTCGCAGCCGCCATCATTATGACACTCCGTTTGGATGTTTGTAAACAGAAAAGCACGTGGTGCTTTTCTCTTTCCAAACATATTTTTGACTGCTGTTGCGCGAATAACGCGCGTCCCACGGAAGTGCTTCCGTGTGGTGCGCGTGATTTTCCCGCACCCATTGACTTCAATGGGTGCGTGATGCGCGAATAATGCAGAAATATAGGACCTGTCAAAAAGTTTTACGAAGCGGACTCACGCTGCGCAAAAATCACTGACAGTCTGCACTGGCCCATAGACTAATATAGGTCCGTGCGACACGCGTGAAAAACACGCGGGTGGCACTGACGTATATCGCGTTTGTGTAAATCCGCCCTAAGGGTTTGGACCCCAGTTGCATTGTGTTGGAGGAGAGAGTTACAACTGTGAATAAACGTTGTCAGCCTGAACTAGTTAGAAAACCATCACGTACAATCACATCGGGATGTGGGAAAGGGAATGGGTAAAATGACAAATATGTTTATACAAATATGAAGGACTGTGCCAGTAAAAGATAATACCACGGAATTAGAGTGAAAATGCTTCCTCATGAGGGTTTCTAGAGAATAATGCCGAGTTGAGTGGACAAGAATGTTTCATTTATCTGAGATTTAAGAAACATACATTTCTGTGTACAGACAGCATGGTTTGGTGAAGTTTTTGATGGAATAAAAAAAATATTAATTTGTACTTTTTATATAACGTTGAGTGAAACTGGCATTGAAAGGGTCTTTATTTTATCATTCTCTGGATCAACACTGCAGGACGATAGGTTGCACTATATGGACATGTGCCATTTTTCTTTCCACCAGGGGTGGGATCCAGGCGGTTTGCCCCAGTTCTCCCTGACCGGTTGTTAAAATTACAGCTGGTTCGCAGAAGGAGGGTGAAGCGAGAAACCGAAACCGGTCCCCACAACTCCTTTGTATTTGCGTCCCTAGGACGCGAATACAATTGAGTTGACTAGTGCTGCCCTGGCGAGGCACATGATGCCTCGCCATTTGGTGCTTCAGTGATGATGAAATCGGCGCCATGACATCATTGCGCCGCTGCGTCATTCTGCTGGAGGAAGACTGGCGTCGCTAGAGGATGGCGTGGCAACGGGACATATGTTTTTTTTTTTCTTTTACTGTGGGCAGTGTTGGGGGCCTTAACTATAGGGGACAATAGCTACAGTGGAGGACTATATAGGGGACAATAACTACAGGGGAGACTATATAGGGGACAATAACTACAGGGGATGACTATATAGGTGACAATATCTACAGGGGATGATTATATAGGGGACAATAACTACAGAGGATGACTATATAGGGGACAATAACTACAGTGGAGGACTATATAGGGGACAATAACTACAGGGGGGACTATATAGGGGACAATAACTACAAGGGAGGATTATATAGGGGACAATAACTACCGGGGAGGACTATATAGGGGACTAACTACAAGGGAGGACTATATAGGTGACAATAAATACAGGGGAGGACCATATAGGTGACAATATCTACAGGGAAGGATTATATAGGGGACAATAATTACAGGGCAGGACTATTTAGGGGGCACTAACTAAAGGGGAGGACAATATAGGGGGCACTAACAACAGGGGAGGACTATATAGGGGGCCCTATCTACAGGGAATGCCTCAGGGGGCACTATCTACAGGGATTTCCACAAGGGGCACTATCTACAGGCGACGCCACAGGGGGGCAGTTTCTACAGGCAACAATAATAATAACAACGCCACAGGGGGCCATGTCTACTCGGAATTCTACTATCTACAGAGGGCACTATGGGGAACCCAATCCACAGAGGGCTCTGAGAGGCACAATCTACAGGGGGCTGTATGAGAGGCACTATAGGTGGTTTTACACTGGGCGACTATCGTGCAGACCAGCGTTCATAGAACGCTCATTGCCGATAATTGCCCTGTGTAAAAAGGTTAGCGATCAGCAGCTCGATCATCTGCTGGTCGTATCGTTTTAAGAAAAAGTTAAATATTATCGTTGTCGGCAGTGCATCTCCCTGTGTAAACAGAGAGACGCGCTGCCGACATGATGATAATGTATGGGGAGGAGCGATCGGAGTAACGACCGCTCGTCCCCATCCATATCTCTGTGTGACAGGAGCAAACGAGGGGCACTATCTACAAGGGGCACTGTGTGTGGTGCATTACTTTACAGTGTTTGACACAATCCTATTCATGACCACAGTGTATAGTACTGTTATATTCAGGAGCACAGTGTATAGCACTATTATATTCAGCACAGGGTGTAGCACTATTAATTTTGAGGGCACAGTGTATGGTGCTATTATATTTAGGAGCATAGAGTGCGGCACCCTGAGAATTTTATTTTCGTTTACAGGTGCGGAAATGTTGGAACAGTGAGGAGCTGAAGACATCTGAGTGACAAACTCTGCAGAAATGGGTCGTGGCCAGGAGAAGTCATCATAGAGAACTAAAGAAAAGATAAAAAGAACAACTCCAATCTGAGAAGTCGTCACCGGTGAGTCACTAAATGTTTATTCTCCCTGTAACTGATATGTACTGTAGAATTCCAAGTAAAATAGTCGAACAACAGCACACGTCTCCAGATGATCAAAGTGGTTTTATTGTCAAAACATCCACGACAGACAGGCAACGTTTCGACCCATAGTGAGTGTGGGGTCTTTGTCAAGCCTAACATTACATCTAAAAACATCATACTAAATAGGTGAATTCGAATGATCACATGGTACATTGCAGCCAGTGAGAATCGTGATCCCGGTCTCCCAGGTGAATCATACATTAGTCTTGATGACAACCAACAACTTGTTACATAATACAAAAAGTGTATAAATCCGACATACAATACATCTTCAATCCATAGTAAGTATTTAAGCCATCAATTATTAATCTTGGAGTAGAAAACGAAGAAGGGAAGTCCACCACACTCCAGGTTCCAGCTCCGATCTCAGAACGCCACCGCGCATGCTCCACAATCAGTGCATCGCAACGGCATAATCAAAACAGAAGTATTACAAAAACATCTCTTACACGCAGGTGCCTATAGAGGGAATGATGTCCTCACTCTCACATTGTGTGGTTCAGAAGTACCAGTCCACACAATGTGATAGCAATCGCATTGGAAAACGCTTATAGAATGTAATCTCATGTTGTCAAGGACGCCATCACTGCGTGACGATAAGTCACGTGTGTCCAGGCGTCTACTACAAATAAGAAATGGAAAAGGTAAATTTAACCTGTAGTTAACCAATTATGAGGGTCAAAAAGTGGTAAGATCTTGAAGTCATCAGTTGTGTTAAATCGCCTGTATGAATTAGATCACCAAAAGTGGACAAAAAATTATTATAGGGAATGCTCGTAACATACATCCGATGGAATACATCGAATATTAGTACTGCATAATACACTAGACTTCTAGTAAATTATCGATCATCACTTATAATATCCCCCTTGAGACCTCTATGTTCTCCATGATGAATGCACAAACACTCGCGATAAACAAGAGAAAATTTTTTTTTATAGTCCTGGTCGTATGCCCGCTGGTGTGTGGTGAACGAACCTCCAAGCAGAGTAATCCCCAACTGTAAAAGATATGCAAAAAAATGTTTTATTAAAAAAAAAATTCTTTAATATCCAAGATATTTTTATAGAAAGCTTTTCTAATTATTTAAAAAAAGGGGGAAGGAAGATGAACATATCTCGATGGTCACCCATAAAGTGTACAATATTAATAAAAAATGTTAAAAACAGCAATGAAGTTTCAGAGTCCAGGTGTTATCTTATATTCTAGATTCAAACCTCTTGGGTGTAAAGAATCAAGTTCAAAGATCCAACGTAATTCCTTCCTTTTCAGTAATTTCTGTCTATCCCCTCCCCTTCTCAGTGTTGGGACACAATCTATTATCCTGAATCTTAATTGATTCAACTGGTGGTTTTTCTCAATAAAATGTCTCGGTATTGGTAATTCAATCATTTTCTTCCTGATTGTGCTCTTATGTTTATTAATTCTTAATTTGATGGGCATAGTCGTTTCTCCTATGTAAATTAATGAGCAGGGGCATGTGATCATGTACACGACAAAATCTGAATTACATGTGAACCTATGTCTCATGTTAAAAGTCTTCCCAGTATAGGGGTGCTGGAATTTGTTCCCCTTCAGGATGTTGTTACAATTGCAGCAACTTAAGTACGGCAAATTTCCATTTTTAGGGGGGCAGAGCAATAATTGTGTGTTCTTCTTTCTACTGCCCACATCAGATTTAACCAATGTGTCTCTAATATTTTTGGTCCTCCGATAGGACATGATAGGTGGTACACTCAATGTGTCGATCTCACTATGTCCCTTCGATACTATCGACCAATTTTTTCGCAAAATATTGCCAATATGGCCACTCAGGTTGCCAAAGGTTGAAATAAACGGTATGCGTTCAACCTGTTTAGTCTTGGTTTTGGATTCTAAGATACCAGTGTCTAGTCTATCTCTATGTTTTTGTACAAGCTTTCTAGGGTAACCTCTCTTTTTAAATTTATTACACATCTGTGTCAACCTAATTTGTTTCTGTGTTGTATCTGATACAATTCTATCAACTCGTAACAGTTGACTCCATGGAAGAGACTCTATCATGTGTCTAGGGTGGTTACTGTTATATAAGAGGAGATTGTTTCTGTCTGTGGTTTTCACAAATAAATCTGTGGAGAATACTCCATCTTTCAGTTGTACCAATGTATCCAAGAACTGAAATTCCTGGTCAGAGCACACCATAGTGAACTGCAGTGCTGGAATATGGCTATTTAACTCCAACAAGAATTGATCTAAACACAATCTATCCCCCTCCCAGATGACAAAAATGTCATCAATGAATCTCCACCAGCAGCGGATGTGACCCATTTGCAAAAAAATTGGTCAATAGTATCGAAGGGACATAGTGAGATCGACACATTGAGTGTACCACCTATCATGTCCTATCGGAGGACCAAAAATATTAGAGACACATTGGTTAAATCTGATGTGGGCAGTAGAAAGAAGAACACACAATTATTGCTCTGCCCCCCTAAAAATGGAAATTTGCCGTGTTTAAGTTGCTGCAATTGTAACAACATCCTGAAGGGGAACAAATTCCAGCACCCCTATACTGGGAAGACATTTAACATCAGACATAGGTTCACATGTAATTCAGATTTTGTCGTGTACATGATCACATGCCCCTGCTCATTAATTTACATAGGAGAAACGACTATGCCCATCAAATTAAGAATTAATAAACATAAGAGCACAATCAGGAAGAAAATGATTGAATTACCAATACCGAGACATTTTATTGAGAAAAACCACCAGTTGAATCAATTAAGATTCAGGATAATAGATTGTGTCCCAACACTGAGAAGGGGAGGGGATAGACAGAAATTACTGAAAAGGAAGGAATTACGTTGGATCTTTGAACTTGATTCTTTACACCCAAGAGATTTGAATCTAGAATATAAGATAACACCTGGACTCTGAAACTTCATTGCTGTTTTTAACATTTTTTATTAATATTGTACACTTTATGGGTGACCATCGAGATATGTTCATCTTCCTTCCCCCTTTTTTTAAATAATTAGAAAAGCTTTCTATAAAAATATCTTGGATATTAAAGAAAAAAATGTTTAATAAAAATTTTTTTTGCATATCTTTTACAGTTGGGGATTACTCTGCTTGGAGGTTCGTTCACCACACACCAGCGGGCATACGACCAGGACGTGGACTATACATTTTTTTCTTCTCTTGTTTATCGCGAGTGTTTGTGCATTCATCATGGAGAACATAGAGGTCTCAAGGGGGACATTATAAGTGATGATCGATAATTTACTAGAAGTCTAGTGTATTATGCAGTACTAATATTCGATGTATTCCATCGGATGTATGTTACGAGCATTCCCTATAATTATTTTTTGTCCACTTTTGGTGATCTAATTCATACAGGCGATTTAACACAACTGATGACTTCAAGATCTTACCACTTTTTGACCCTCATAATTGGTAAACTACAGGTTAAATTTACCTTTTCCATTTCTCATTTGTAGTAGACGCCTGGACACACGTGACTTATCGTCACGCAGTGATGGCGTCCTTGACAACATGAGATTACATTCTATAAGCGTTTTCCAATGCGATTGCTATCACATTGTGTGGACTGGTACTTCTGAACCACACAATGTGAGAGTGAGGACATCATTCCCTCTATAGGCACCTGCGTGTAAGAGATGTTTTTGTAATACTTCTGTTTTGATTATGCCGTTGCGATGCACTGATTGTGGAGCATGCGCGGTGGCGTTCTGAGATCGGAGCTGGAACCTGGAGTGTGGTGGACTTCCCTTCTTCGTTTTCTACTCCAAGATTAATAATTGATGGCTTAAATACTTACTATGGATTGAAGATGTATTGTATGTCGGATTTATACACTTTTTGTATTATGTAACAAGTTGTTGGTTGTCATCAAGACTAATGTATGATTCACCTGGGAGACCGGGATCACGATTCTCACTGGCTGCAATGTACCATGTGATCATTCGAATTCACCTATTTAGTATGATGTTTTTAGATGTAATGTTAGGCTTGACAAAGACCCCACACTCACTATGGGTCGAAACGTTGCCTGTCTGTCGTGGATGTTTTGACAATAAAACCACTTTGATCATCTGGAGACGTGTGCTGTTGTTCGACTATTTTACTTCGAATTCTACAACATGCCGGAGTGGGTTTGCCCGGCTTGACAGCGTGCACCGCACCAGACTCGGGATTTGTGCTGCTTCAAAACCTTCCATTTTGCTTGATAAGTACTGTAGTCATTGTATGATCTGCAGCGATATGATGGGTGTATCATTCTATTTTTTGTGAAACAACAACTCCCAGCATATCCTTACCATCATTCTGGCTATACTTGGAGCTGTAGTTTTATGCCATACTTATATGGCAGGGGTTAAACTGAATTAGCAAATGATCTCTGTACTGAGCTGTATTTGTGCTTGTGCTGTATTTATGTACTGAGCTTGGTACTGGTGTTGTATATATGTACTGAGCTTGGTTCTGGAGTTATATACATCATAACCAAGCTCAATACATAAATGCAGCACCAGAACAAAGCTCACTACATATATACAGCACCAGATGCAAACTCAGTACATACATACAGCACCAGAACTAAGCTCACTACATATATACAGCACCAGAACAAAACTCTGCACATGAATCCAAAACCCAGCTCATTACATAAATACAGTACTGAGCTTGGTTTTGGTGCTGTATTTATGTACTGAGCTTGGTTCTGGTGATTATATATGTACTGAGCTTGGTTCTGATACTGTATATATGTATGAGCTTTGTTCTGGTGTTGTATATATGTACTGAGCTTGGTTCTGGTGTTGTGTGTGTATATATGTACTGAGCTTGGTTCTGGTATTGTATATATTTACTGAACTTTATTTGGGGGTGTATATATGTACTGAGCTTTTAGTCAGGTGCTGTATATATGTACTGAGCTTGGTTCTGGTGAGTATATATGTACTTGGCTTGTTTCTGGTGCTGTATATATGTACTGAGCTTTGTTCTGGTGCTGTGTGTATGTATATATATATATATATATATATATATATATATATATACACTGTAATGACTGGGTAGGGAGACAGACAGGTGAGCCCTAATTTACCCACCACTCAGTCCCTGCCTACTTGCAACGGCCCGTCCTAGGCGACGGCGTACAACTGGGCGACGGTCCCTACTCTCACTATGTGCAAGACAGAGAGACAGACAAGGGTACAAAGAAGCTAAGGGTAAAGGGGCAGATGCCCACGGCAACAACGTGAGCAACAGAGTAGTGAACGAGCCGAGTCAAACCAGGAGTCTACGAGGTACCAAACGCAGAGCAAGAGAGTAGTCAGTAAAGCCAGGGTCAATATGAAGCAGAGGACAAATAGTACAAGCAGCAGCAGCAGAGCCAGGAAACAAGCAGAATCACAGGCAAAGGAGAAGCAGGAAATGAAGGTATAAATAGACAGAGGGCGGGAGCTAGCTCCGTCTGGCCAGGCTGTGATAGGCTCTCCCACTCCTCAGCCTCCCAGCCTGAGTGGTGGAAAAAGGAGTCACTCTATCAGATTTAGGAACAGGTGCAGACTGAGTAACCACGGGCGTCGACACAGAAGCTGTGTCTGGCAGATCCTTTACATATACACTGAGCTTTGTTCTGGTGCTGTATATATGTACTGAGCTTGGTTCTGGAGTTATATACATCATAACCAAGCTCAATACGTAAATACAGCACCAGAACAAAGCTCACTACATATATACAGCACCAGATCCAAACTCAGTACATACATACAGCACCAGAACTAAGCTCACTACATATATACAGCACCAGAACAAAACTCTGCACATGAATCCAAAACCCAGCTCATTACATAAATACAGTACTGAGCTTGGTTTTGGTGCTGTATTTATGTACTGAGCTTGGTTCTGGTGATTATATATGTACTGAGCTTGGTTCTGATACTGTATATATGTATGAGCTTTGTTCTGGTGTTGTGTGTATATATGTACTGAGCTTGGTTCTGGTGTTGTGTGTGTATATATGTACTGAGCTTGGTTCTGGTATTGTATATATGTACTGAACTTTATTTGGGGGTGTATATATGTACTGAGCTTTTAGTCAGGTGCTGTATATATGTACTGAGCTTGGTTCTGGTGAGTATATATGTACTTGGCTTGTTTCTGGTGCTGTATATATGTACTGAGCTTTGTTCTGGTGCTGTGTGTATGTATATATATATATATATATATATATACACACACTGTAATGACTGGGTAGGGAGACAGACAGGTGAGCCCTAATTTACCCGCCACTCAGTCCCTGCCTACTTGCAACGGCCCGTCCTAGGCGACGGCGTACAACTGGGCGACGGTCCCTACTCTCACTATGTGCAAGACAGAGAGACAGACAAGGGTACAAAGAAGCTAAGGGTAAAGGGGCAGATGCCCACGGCAACAACGTGAGCAACAGAGTAGTGAACGAGCCGAGTCAAACCAGGAGTGTACGAGGTACCAAACGCAGAGCAAGAGAGTAGTCAGTAAAGCCAGGGTCAATATGAAGCAGAGGACAAATAGTACAAGCAGCAGCAGCAGAGCCAGGAAACAAGCAGAATCACAGGCAAAGGAGAAGCAGGAAATTAAGGTATAAATAGACAGAGGGCGGGAGCTAGCTCCGTCTGGCCAGGCTGTGATAGGCTCTCCCACTCCTCAGCCTCCCAGCCTGAGTGGTGGAAGGAGTCACTCTATCAGATTTAGGAACAGGTGCAGACTGAGTAACCACAGGCGTCGACACAGAAGCTGTGTCTGGCAGATCCTTTACATATACACTGAGCTTTGTTCTGGTGCTGTATATATGTATGAACTTGGTTCTGGTGTTGTATTTATGTACTTGGCTTGGTTCTGGTGCTGTATATTGTACAGAGCTTGCTCCTTGCACCGTATCTGTGCATTAGCCGGGAGAGTTGTCTCGACTTACTGCGCACGCCACACTGTTCTCACAGTCCACAGCCTAACTAAATTGGCTGAGCATGCTTAGGATATTGAATGTGTGCACATAGGTCTATATGTAATGGGTGAGTTTAATATAATAAGTGTAGATATGTATTCTTATGTAATTATATACATAGTGTGGAAATAAACTAAAACATTCTGGACAGGGGATTTCTTTATTTAGAGTCCACTTTAATTTAGGGTGTGGTTGAAATATTGTAATTGTTTTATTTTATGATTAGAATAACTTTCCATGGCGCGATACACCGCGACCCCGCCCCGACCCCTATGTCTTTGTCCACAAAACAGGGAACCTGTTAAAAA
This sequence comes from Rhinoderma darwinii, assembly GCF_050947455.1. Classification (NCBI taxonomy): domain Eukaryota; kingdom Metazoa; phylum Chordata; class Amphibia; order Anura; family Rhinodermatidae; genus Rhinoderma; species Rhinoderma darwinii. Next base: position 338,022,316 of record NC_134688.1, on the reverse strand, counting down.
ATTTAATCCCACCCCTACTTTCAACCATATTCAATATTCATCTACGGTATTTTACTAAAAAAAACTTCAGTAAATTTGATCAGATAGCATTTATTTCACAGCAGAGCAATTCTACTAATGTCGAGTAAACTATGCCCTATATAAACCTCTGGGCACATGTAGCTGGGTAATTTTCGGTTCATGTAGGCCAAAACTAGCTGTGTCATTAAAATGTTAAGGAATACAGTTCTCTAATAAGAAACAAGACACTCCCTTAGTATAAAATGCTGAGACGTTTAAATAAAATGCACAGACATCAGAATTTTCTTCAAAAAGTCTAAATGATCAAAGTTCTGATGCAATTATTGTGTAATTTTCTGGGGAAGTGTTTTTTTTTTGTTAAATGATAGCGAAGACTTTTACCGTAGTTTGGAAGTTTTACATTTATTGAGCATTCATAATACAATCTTAATGAAAAAAATATTTTTATATATACATATATGTTTTTTGAACAAATATTAACCACTATTATATCATATTAAAAAATGTATTTCCAGTCGAATTCATTGATTCCTTAAATCAAAATGGCCACATTAAACTTATACATCTAAGTTACAATGCCGATCTGTGATGTCTGTGAAACAGTGTGTAACATTAGGAGAAAATAGATCCAAAATCAGCAGATGCTATATTACTAAAGAGTATACAACCATTGTTCTTCCGGTATTGCCTATATAGTATAGTGTTATATGTACTGTACTGCTCAGAGGCGTAGCTAGGTTCTCCAGCACCCGGGGCAAAGATTCAGTTTGGCGCCCCCCCCCCAACCTCTTTCCCGACATCTCCTTCCCCCTCGCCGTGTTTATTTTCTCTACCAATCGACGTGTCATTTCTTTTTATGTAACGCGAGCATAAAAACATTTGTACATTTTACAAGCAATATGGTTCTATACACAACACCAGAACCAAGCTCAGTACATATATACAGCACCAGCACAAATACAGCTCAATTTAGTGCAACCCCTTCCATATAGGTGTGTACGGCGTAAAACTACAGCTCCCAGCATGGCCCAGACAATGGTAAGGATATGCTGGGAGTTGCTGTTTCACAAAAAATAAATCCTATCATAATCATCTCGCTGCAGATCATACAGTGACTACATTACTGATTAGAGGCAGAATAAACATTTACATTAAGTGACTCACCGGTGACGTCTCAGATTCTAGTTCTTTTCTTCTCCCTCCGGTCCAGACCTCTATGATGAATTCTCCCGGTCACAGACCATTTCTGCAGTTTGCCGCTCAGATGTCTTCAGCGTCTCACTTTTCCAACATTTCTGCACCTATAAATAAATATAAAGTTATCATTATACCACACACTACACCCCTAGATATAATAGCGCCATACACTGCACCTCTAATTATAATAGCACCATACACCGTATCCTACACACACCCCTGTAGATAGTGCCTGCCATAGAGCCCCTGTAGTAAGTGCCCCCATATAGACCACCCCTGTATATAGTGTCCCAAAAATAACTCCCCCTATAGTGCTCTACAGATAGCCCACCCCTGTATATAGCCCCCTGTAGATATAGCCCACCCCTGTATATAGAGCTCTACAGATAGCCCAACCATGTATGTAGCCCCCCTGTAGATATAGTCCACCCCTGTATATAGTGCTCCACATATAGTCCACCCCTGTATATAGTGCTCCACTAGATAGTCCACCCCTGTATATAGTGCTCCACAGATAGCCCACCCCTGTATATACTACATACAATGGTGGGCTATCTGTGGAGCACTATATACAGGGGTGGACTATATGTACAAGGGGGCTATATACAGGGGTGGGCTTTCTGTGGAGCACTATAGGGGGAGCTATTTGTGGGATACTATATACAGGGGTGGGCTATATCTACAGGGGGACTATATACAGGGGTGGGCTATATGTACAGGGGGACTATATCTACAGGGGGACTATATCTACAGGGGGGCCATATCTACAGGGGGACCATATCTACAGGGGGACCATATCTACAGGGCTGGGCTATACACAGGGCTGCTATATCTACAGGGGTGGGCTTTAAACAGGGGGGCTATACACAGGGGGGCTATATCTACAGGGGTGGGCTATACACAGGGGGGCTATATCTACAGAGGGGGGCTATATACAGGGGGAATATATCTACAGGGGGGCTATATCTACAGGGGGCTATATCTACAGGGCTGGGCTATATACAGGGCGACTATATCTACAGGGGGGCTATAAACTGGGGTGGGCTATCTATGGAGCACCATATACAGGGGTGGGCTATATCTATAGAGGGCTATATACTATATAGCCCCCCCTGTAGCTATAGCCCACCCCTGTATATGGTGCTCTATAGACAGCCCACTCCAGTATATAGCCCCCCTGTAGATATAGTCGCCCAGTATATAGCCCAGCCCTGTAGATATATTCCCCCTGTAGATATATTCCCCCTGTATATAGCCCACCCCTGTATACAGCCCCCCCTCTGTAGATATAGCCCCCCTGTAGATATAGTCGCCCAATATATAGCCCAGCCCTGTAAATATAGCCCCCCTGTAGATATATTCCCCCTGTATATAGCCCACCCCTGTATATAGCCCCCCCTCTGTAGATATAGCCCCCCTGTAGATATAGTCGCCCAGTATATAGCCCAGCCCTGTAAATATAGCCCCCCTTTAGATATATTCTCCCTGTATATAGCCCACCCCTGTATATAGCCCCCCCTCTGTAGATATAGCCCCCTGTAGATATATTCCCCCTCTGTAGATATAGCCCCCCTGTAGATATAGCCCCCCTGTAGATATATTCCCCCTATATATAGCCCAGCCCTGTATAGTTCCCCAGTAGATAGACACCCCCCGTAGACGAAGTCCCCCCTCTCCCCCGCAGATACAGCCACACTTCTATTACATTTTAAAAAAAATAAAAAAATATTCAAACTCACCTTATTCCCGCTCCCACGCCGTCCGGCAGCCATGGAGACCTGCTCTCTTCTGCGCAGGTCTCCAGGGGGTTGAACACAGCGTCTATGAAAGGCGCTGATTGGCTGGGGAGGATGACTTTCCCTGCCAGTCAGTCAGCGCCTTTCATCGACGGAAGCGTCACTGGTACAAAAGGTACCAGTCGCTTCATTCGTGGAGAGGCGCTGAATGGCCGGGCATGGAACGTGCCCGGTCATTCATTGTTTCTAATTGTACCTGTGTCCTTGCGACACAGGTACAATTATAGTGCAGGAGGAGGGGGCGCTGCGCCCCTGGTACTGCTCTCTACCTCTGCTAGGACAAGCTACTCCTTTGGATAGCAGCTGAGGGTGTCTGCATTTTATTTTTTCTGTACACTGTGTGCACCCTGAAGAAGCTCCTGTCCTCAACATATGAAGTGATATGCAGTGAAAGTGATGTACCTTACTACATTTTGTTGATGCCACCTCACCTCTCTTAATTATTTATTTTCTGTTGCATATATATGCCATAAGGTGCCCAAATAAAACCACTGAATTAATAAACTGAATTTTTTTTTTATGAAACCTATTCAACTGAATTTTCATACTTTCGGGCACCAAGTGTGAGATCGGGAGTGCAAGAATTGTTCATTCTTCCCTTCTCTTTCCTATGTGTTATGTCTCTGCTTATCTTAAAATTGTTATTGTTTTTTTTATCTTTATCCACAAAAAATGTTATAGCAAAAACTGGAGATCTGCTTTAAAGTTGGTCTATACCTAGTAAAATTTAGACCAAAGGATGGAATTGGAACAGGGTACAAATTTCCAATATACACCTTGCCCCAATTTTGCCTCTTGCGTTCCTAACGAATGTGCTATGGGAGGACGCTAGTGGGGGAGGAAGTCCTAGTTACAGGCCCATCAACACAGCAAGCAAAATATCAGGATAGTATGAAAATCAGAAATGTAACATCATTCTAGATCCAACGTTTGGGATACAATTTTTGTTATAGTGTAGAACGCCTTTAACACAACATTTTGTGTCGGTTTCAGATGAAATTAGAAGGAAGTCCTATTTGTTTGAATAGGACTCCAGATCAATAGGGGTTTCAACATGAACTTGTTTACATATGATTTTACTGTAACAAACTACTGCTCTTACGGTTACTTACTCACCTCGATGTATAAATATTGCAGTGCCAGGCAGAGGTCATTTTTCACCAAGCACACTGTTGCTTGGTCTTGTTTTTTTTTCTTCTACAATTTTTTACCTTTTAAAGTAGTTTCCAGACCTTTAATTTTTTACTGTTTTAATGTTTACTTTATATCCAAAAAAGAACAACAAGGCGATAAAGTGTGGTGGAACATTTTAAAGTGAACAGAAAGCAAAGTAGCGTTTGAGAAAAGAGGTAACCGTTATACATGTGACCTGACAACTCCAGAGCACACAGTAAGTTTATAAAAAGTAAATTGAAAGAAACATTAAATGCTCTAATATGTTTGACTAGAAATAACTAGTATGTATTGTAATTGTGTTTATACTGTGTATTATGCTGCAGTTTGTTAAGGCTCAGTTCACATTTAGTTTTTACCATATACCTGAACTGCACGTTTTGACATGAAAAAACAGTGCCAAAACAAGTGCCACAGCATGTACATTGATTTCTATGAATATGACGGACGCCCTATTAGTGTAGTTTGTGCATCATTTGTGTGCTTACATTCTATCCTTTTTTTTCAAAGTCCTGAGTAGCGTAGTCTACTAAGCTTTTCAGTCCTTTTCCAAAACGTATACCACACGTATACATTTCTATTTGTATTGAAGTCAATGGATGACGTATTTATGCATACATAAAACATAGACGTTTTTTCACCATAGATGGGAAATTACCCAGATTATGAGACAATACATTGCCCCCACTGCCCAGCCCCTGATTACTGGCTCCAGAAAACACTGCAGCTGTTCCCTACATCTACTTTGATATTTTAACTTTACAAATCTATATTGGTATGGCTCAAGAACAAAAAACATATACGATACTATAAGTAAGGCACAAACGTATAAAAACGTATACGTAGTAAACAAAAATAAACGTATTAGTCGGCGTATACTACAAATGTGTTCACAAATGTAATGTGGACTGAGCTTAAAGAGGTTCTGTCACCACATTATAAGTGCCGTATCTTCAACGTAATGTGATCGGCGCTGTTATGTAGATTACAGCAGTGTTTTTTATTTAGAAAAATGATCAATTTTGACGGTGTTATGAATTATTTTAGATTTATGCTAATGACTTTCTTAATGCCCAACTGGGTGTTTTTACTTTTTCACCAAGTGGCCGTTGTAGAGAAAAGGGTATGACGCTGACCAATCAGCATCATACACTTCTCTCCATTCATTTACTCAACACATAGAGTACTTGCTAGATCATGATGTGCAGTCACTTACTCACACATTAACTTTACTGAAGTGTCTTGACAGTGAATAGACATCGCTTCCTGCAAGGCCGTGATGTCTATTCACCATCCCGACACTTCGGTAACATTTGTGTGGGACTTACAGAACAGCAAGTAAATAAGCTAAATGACAGCTTACAGCGAGACACTTGCTCTCATTAAGTCCCACACAAACGTCACCGAAGTGTCGGGATTGGGAATAGACATCGCGTCCTGGCTGGAGGCAATGTCTATGTACTGTCAAGGCACTTCAGTAACGTTAATGTGTGAGTATGTGACTGAACATAGTGAACAATGCAGGATCACTATGTGCTGATTACATGAATGGAGAGAAGTGTATGACGTTGATTGCTCAGCGTCATACATTTCTCTCCACAACGCCCACTTGGTCAAAAGTAAAAACACGCCCATTTGGGCATTAAGAAAGTCATTAGCATAAAACTAAAATAGGTCATAACTTGGTGAAAATAGATAGTTTTTCTAAATAAAAAAAACACTGCTGTTACCTACATTACTTATCACATTATGTAGAAGATAGGCCACTGACAATGTGGTGACAGAGTCTCTTTAAAGACCAGTAAAATAGTTTGCATTCGGTTGGCCATAATTTTTGAAAAGGACAAGTAGACTTTTTAGGGTAGGAACCAGGGCTGGCGTCAGCACCCGGCAAATCCGGGCAAGTGCCAGGGCCCACTACCCTTGGAGGGGCCCAGTCGACCACCAGGTGCTGACGCTGCCATCATCACGGAATCACTGTCCATATATGGACAGTAATGTCAGGAGGAGAGGAATTCCCGGGCACACAGTGAGAAACATCGTCCGAAAACTAGACCTGCGGTGCGGGTTTTTAAGCAGCAGCATGTCAATTTATGCTTCGGAATTGCTGCTTTTCTGTTGCGGGTTTTCCCCATTGAATTCCATGGGGAGGTAAAACTCGCAACAAAGAGCCATGTGTTTCGAGTTTCAAATTTAATAAAAAAGTTTATACTTATCCCCTGCCATAGTCCTAGTGACGCGATCCTCTATTCTAAGCGCAGCCCAGCCTCCTGGGTTGACGTTTCATCTCATGTGACTGCTGCAGCCAATCAAAGACTGCAGCGGTCACATGGACTACTGCGTCATCCCAGGAAGTTGGGCTACACGTCGAGGAGAGGGATGCATCGCCATGACTATGACCGGGGTAAGTATAAACTTTTTTTTTTTATTGCTGCAGGATCTCTGCAGCGGACATGCTGCCCAAAAAAACTGCACCACAATTTGGATGGAATTCCGTAGTTTTACAGAGCCTACCCACCTAGTGTGTTCCTTCCCTTAAGAACTAATTTTGGGGGAAATGTGTGTAGCAGTTAATTTAACTTTTTTTTTTTAAAGTGTAACTAAACGTTTGACAAACTTCTGACATGTCATAGTGACATGTTATAAGCTTTGATTGGTGGGGGTCCGAGCACTGAGGCCCCCACCAATCGCTCAAACGAAGCTCCAGAAGCGCTCGTGTGAGCACTCAGCCACTTGGTGTCTGTTCGGCTTTTTCCGGAAAGCCGATGAATTGGAGTACGGGCTCATAGACTTTCTATTAAGTCCGTACTCCAATACATTTATTTCTGGAAAAAGCCGAACAGACACGAAGTGGCTGAGCGCTCACACGAGCGCTTCTGCTGCTTCGTTTCAGCAATTGGTGGGGGTCTCAGTGCTCGGACCCCCACCAATCCAAACTCTAACATGTCCCTATGACATGTCAGAAGTTTGTCAAACGTTTAGTAACACAGAAAAATGCAAAAAAAAAAGTGTTTTCACCAGAATTTTTTTTTACGCGTCCGCGTCCGTGTATGTGCGTCCGTGTGCTGTCTGTGATTTTCACGCACCCATTGACTTCAATGGGTGCGTGATGCGCAAAAAACGCACAAGTATAGGACATGCAGTGACTGTCACGCATCGGACACACGCTGCGTAAAAAAACACTGAATGTCTGAATGGCCCCATTGACTTGCCTAGGTCCGTGCGTTATTTTCAAGCGCGTAACACGGACGTGAAATACGCTCGTGTGATTAGGCATTAGAAAGAGCCCACGGAGTGCACAGTTCAAAATCAAGGCTCAGAAAAACCAAAAGACATCCTCTGCTGTCTTCAAAGACTCAAAATAAAGTGATCATCCAGAAAGCTAGATATGCCTAAAAATTGGATTATGACGCCAATTATATTCAAATATACCAAGACCTCTCACGACTGACCCTAGACTCCAAGTTCTTACAAGGGCACTCAGAGAGGAAGGAATTCCTATATATATGGATGTTTGCATTTAATCTTGCAATCAACCTGCCAAATAAGACCCTAATCAACAAAACACGAGATAACCTACCTTTCGTTCTAAATAAATTAGACCTTAGCCATATTCAGATTCTAGACTGGATTCTAATAGATGTTCAAATAAACCCAACGCCCCTTCGAATTCTGACAAATGGGAGGAAACCCCACTCAGGAAATCTAAAAAGTCTAGAAGGATCTAGACAGACACAGTAAAAACACCATGGGAAGGAGCGCCTATGTACCCCACTACCTATCGTCAAAGTATGAACAAATGTATTCTTGTTGTGCAGATGCACATGTATTCCTTACATCAAAGAAATCGTCTTTGGACATAAAGATATTTATGATTTTACCAGTTTTTGTTCAAATAACATTTTGTCTTCACGATCTCGCTGGGAGGACTATGCTGAATTTGTTGAACTATACAGTATACAGTTACTGTCAAGCTTTCATATTAAACTTGATTCCTTTTTTGCATGACTCGACCTGCTAAATTTATGTAAATTATTCTGGTCAGGAGTGATATTAGTGACATCTTCCCCTGTCCAGCAGCATCATTTTCTAATCTTATACCTTTTCAAATCTATTATTGTTTTGCTTTTTCTATTCTCAATCTACTATTGTCTTTATTTCTATTTTCTATACATTTCTAACATGGCTAAACAATGGCTGACTTGTGTCATATAATGACAAAACGTTGCTCAGGGGCGTTGCTAGGGTCTTAAAAGATCAGGGGCACATGCCCCGAGACATATATACCCCCCCCCCCCCGAAAAATAAATAAATGTTTACATACATATCGGAGATCGCATATGTATAAGACTAAGGCTCCTATAGATACACCACTGGATAGAATTGAATGCATTGCCTCAGCAGACAGTATCACACATGATAGACTTAGATACATGGCCCCAGTAGACAGTATCACACATAATAGACTTATGGCTCATTCAGACGAGCGTGAATCTCTTCCATGTGCTGTGCGGTGAAACAACGCACAGCACACGGACCCATTGATTTCAATGGGGCTATTCACACATGCGTGAGTTCTCACACTGCGAGTGTCCGTTGCATAAAACTCACTACATGTCATATATTGGTGCATTCAATGTCAATGGGTGCATGAAATCCACGGACACCACACTGACAACATCCATGTGCTGTTCGTGTTTCACGCATAAATTACACTGAAAAAAAATGAAAAGTGCTTTCAGGTGCGTGAAAAACATATGCCACACGCAAAGCACACTGATGCAAAATGCAATGCACACGGACAGATTTACGCAAGTTTTTTTACGCACGTAAATCTGTTACGCTCGTGTGAATGTAACCTTAGATACAGGGCCCATCAGTAAGTATCCTTGTACCAAACCTCAGGGGCAAATTTAACATTTCTGGGGACCCAAGCAAAGTTATGTCTCGGGGGCTCTAATCAAATACACCTGTAGAGCATTCCCCACACAATGCCCCCTGTACATAGTGTCACAAGACCCCTGTATGGTACCACACACAGTCCCCCTGCCATACATCCCTCTTGTAGACAGCGCCATGCAGCCCCCTGTAGGTAGTCCCACATACCCACCTTGTCTCAGCAGACAGTATCATACATGATAGGCTTAGATACATGCCCCAGCAGACCGTATCACACATGATAGGCTTAGATAAATGGTCCAGCAGACAGTATCACACATGATAGTACAAGGATACGTACTGCTGGGGCCCTGTATCTACATCTAACCTATGCTCACCCCCCCAAACAAAAATGTGTCTGCGTGTAGGTTGGGTTACTGGGGCGGCCGCAGGTTGCTACTATTTGGCCTTATTCACACAAACAGGTCTGTTTTGCACGCGTAAAAAAACGCAGCCTATTTCCTGCATTGCAGTTCCGTGTGACATCAGTGCATGATTCGTGTCTGCATTATTTACGCCCATATGTCATCCGTATGTCACACGTTTTTTACGTCAGCAAAATAAACTGAAGGAGGTGGTTTTCTTTTTTTCTCATCATTTCTTTAGCAACTGTTGCGTGAATCACTCACAGCACACGGATGTGCGTCCGTGTGCTGTCTGTGATTTTCACGCACCCATTGACTTCAATGGGTGCGTGATGTGCATAAAACGCACAAGTATAGGACATGCAGTGAGTTTCACGCAGCGGATACACGCTGAGTGAAAAACACTGAATGTCCCCATTGACTTGCCTAGGTCCGTGTGACGTGCGTTATTTTCAAGCGTGTAACACGGACTTGAAATACGCTCGTGTGAATTAGGCCTTAGGCTGGGAAAGGCCAAAAACAGTGGCCCTTCCCACCCTGGTAATGCTAGCCTGCTGCTGCTATGTTGTATCTGGCTAGTTATGAAAAATGGGGGTGGGGACGCACGGTTTATTCCATTAAAAAAAAAAAATGACATGGGGGTCCCCCCCATTTTTGATAACCAGCCAGATACAACACAGCAGCAGCAGGCTAGCATTACCAGGGTGTTATGACTGTTTTTGGCCTTTCCCAGCCTAATAATACCAGCCTGCGGCCGCCCCAGTGCCTGTCCATCACTACAGATGGTCGGGTACTGGATCGTACTCAGCTCTTCTCGGTACCCCTGGTGGTACTTGGTACTGCGGTAATATTGGGGGGTTAGTGTTAGCCTCTGCATCGGCTAACACAAAGCCCCGGCTTAGTAACGGACGCTGTCAATCAGCCATTACTAAGGCGGTAGTAATGAAGTTTAAAACAAAATACAAAGAAAGATTATATTTTATTGAAATAAAACCCCCCACACAACCCTCATTAACCATTTTATGAAAATTTAAAAAAAGCCATCATTGAAGTATTCCCTGAATCCGACGTAGTCGAACCTGTAAAAAAAACACACAAAAAAAACCATTAGTAACACAGGTGGTAGGCTTAGATACAGGGCCCATGTGTAATACTGCCTGTTAGACCATGCATCTAAGCCTACCACAAGGCAGGCTTAGATACAGAACCCCAGCAGACAGTAATTTTATACAGTATGATTACTGTCTGCTGGGGCCCTGTATCTAAGCCTACAATGTGGTAGGCTTAGATACAGGGCCCATTGGCCAGTACCATACATGGCCATGTATCTAAACCTACTATGTGGTAGGCTTAGATACAGGGCCAATGTGTGATACTTTCTGTTGGACCCTGTATCTAAGCCTACAACATGTTAGGCTTAGATACAGGGCCCCAGCAGACAGTAATCTCATACAGTAATTAGCCTTGTGGTTAGCTTAGATACTTGGTCCGACAGACAGTATCACACATGGGCCCTGTATCTAAACTCATGTGTGAGGCTGTCTGTTTGGAAACTGTATCTAAGCCTACCACAAGGCAGGCTTAGATGCAGGACCCCAGCAGACAATAATGATGTTACACTTATCCAGCTCTTCGGTGCAGCGGATGTCTCTACACCAACCAGCGTCGTGACATCATGCGCGGCACACAGCGTCGTGACATCATGACGCGGGAAGACGTCAGGACTTCCGCTGCACTCGGGAAGGAGGGTAAGTATAGTGGTATTACTATAGTAACAAGGGCCCATGTGTTTTATGAAATAGGCCCCAGGTTACTATAGTAAATCTCTTTAGACGCGGTGCGGGGGCCGTGGCCCGGTCGCAATCGCGACCTCTGCAGCGGCAGTCGCCCGGGGATCTGGGGCATCGGGCCAAAGATCCAGGGCTTGGGCTTTGGAGGTCCAGTGCTAGCGACGCCCCCGACGTTGCTCAAAAAAGGGTTTCGATTCTACAATACCTAGAAAGAGAAAAAGAAGATGTGGCCCATATTCAGGAGACACATTTTAAAAATTCTCTATACCAATACCTAAAAGCAGGGTCTTCCCAGTTTGGTACAATTCTTCCTCTCCAATTAAAATAAATAAATAGGTCACTATAATAATTAACAAAAAGCTACCGTTTATAATAGATAACAAATAAAGAAGGTTGATTTCTCTCAAGGGATTGGTATATGACAAATCATTTATCTTTGCAAACATATATAATATTATCTAGGAGAAACTTATCACACAAATACTATAAGCCCTTATTCACACGACAGGGTTTCCCGGCTGCTGTAGGAACAATAGACCCCTAATGGTGCTATTCACACGACCGATTTTTTGGACGGCCCGGTAAACCTGGCCGTCAAAAAATGTGACATGTCCTATTTTTGGCCGTTTACCCGGCCGCCCGGCTCCCATAGAAGTCTATGTGGCCGGGTAATACACGGCCATCACCGGAATGTGTCCCGAGTGATGGCCATGTATTCCGTCGCTCGCTCCCTCCTCACAGCGCAGAGTGCATGTGAGGAGGAGGAGTTGATGCCATTCGGACGAATGGCTGTACGCTGGAGATACACTGTGTGGCAGGGCCGGGGTGTACAGCAGGTGGAAGGGAGCACTGCGCTGGCTCCCTTCCCCTGCTTGTTTTAAAAGCTCCCTGGCCCAGCGACACCTTCCATGGCCGATGGCGCCGCTAGCAGCTGCTGCAGCTGGAACTATTGTAGCGACGCCACTATAGCAGAGCAGGCAGGTATCTCCCTGATCTGGTATGTGCTAGCCCCACTTTAGCTCCCTCAATGAGCGGAATCCCCGTGTTTTCGGGGATTCCGCTCCTGGACAGAGCGCTTGATGTCTCTGTCCATATCTGGGCAGTAACATCAGGGGAAACTCCTGAAGCGGAATCCCCGAACACATGGGGATTCCTCTTCAGGAGTTGCCCCTGATGTCACTGTCCAGATATGCCCGGCCCGGAACAGATGCAAAACTAATGCAAACCGGACGGGAAAAACGGCCGATGTTATCGGCCGACACTCGGGCTCGGGCGGGACCCTGTCATGTGAATAAGGCATAAGAGTAAACTATATTCACAAAAGGTTTTACAATATTGAGTGGTGAGTTCAATGCCCCTTAATCTGACTATGGTTACCTCTAAGGCTATGTTCATAAGTCGATCTTACCTGCAAACGCTGATGCTGCTGCAGAATCAACTGTAGCCTCTGGTGCCGATGTGGCCGTCACGATGCAGGACCTGTGAGTGACGTCACAGATCTGCACTGTCAGAAGCTGGGCGTTCTGAAGAGAAGAGGATGTTACTTCTCTTCAGAGCGCCCAGCTAGTGAAAGTATTAAAAACGCCCCGATGTACGCACATAATACACGCCCACTTGGACTTTTACTTTTAAACACACCCACTTGGACTTTTGCAAGCCTCATTTGCATAACTACAAAAATGGTCATAACTTGGCCAAAAATGCTTGTTTTTTAAAAATAAAAACGTTACTGTAATCTACATTGCAGCGCCTATCTGCTGCAATAGCAGATAGGGGTTGCAAAATCTGGTGACAGAGCCTCTTTAATAGTGTCTCTGTGATATTCTACACGAAACTGAAATTCATTAAGAAATCCATTGCAGATATACAACTTATTATTGACACATGGTGAGTGTCACATCCTACTGATAAAGATTACTCCTTTTTTTCAGCGGTATTTAAAAAGGAGTCTAGAATCGATTACATATTTGTTGCACATTTAATTGCTAAAACTCTCACACAGAAACAGGAAGCCATATACTAGAAAACTAAACAAAGGCTTATTGAATAAAAAGTAGGACCTTCAATGCACACACATAAAAAATTATTTCAAAGACAATATAGAAAATGGTTCATTTGATTCAAATACATTGAAGGCTCACAAGGCCGTAATAAGAAATCTCACAAGCACTGAAAACCAAGAGAGAATTAAATAAGCTAAGAAGGAAACATAGAGGGGTATTCTCATTTTAGACATTTATGACATATCCACAGTCCTTGCCAGGAATCTGCGGCCAACGGCCGCCGCACCTGGAGAAACGGGGATCGGGCGACCCCTGTTCTTGATATAGGTGCAGGTCCCAGAGTTGGAACCAGCATCCATCAGACATTTATGGCATATTCTGTGGATGAACTAATCCTTTAAAGAATTACTAAATTTCGAAACATTATGTTGCTGTGTATAAGTCTGGAGTTAGCAACACTTATTAAAATATAAAAACAACATTAAATATTAAACAAAAGACATAAATAAAGTGTTTAACTGGTTCCCGACCGCCGGCTGTATATAAACGGCCAGCGGTTGGGGTCTTTCACCTTTTCGCGCACCTTGGCGTACAATAAAGTCCAGGTGAGCAGTATCTTCGCGCACCTGGGTGTGAAGTTCCGTCCGCACATTAACAGTTAACCGCTGCGCGGCGCTACACCGCAGCAGCGGTTAACTGTGTAGGGTGCCTGCCCTGCTCTCCCCATTGCGGATCAGCGGCCCGCCGGTTAAGAGATCGGCAGCCCCCACATGCAATTTCGGGGGGCTGCCGATGGTTGTCATGGCAACCGGAGGCCAGACGATGACCTCCGGGCTGCCATGTACGGAAGCCTATGTAGACCAGCTGGAGGTCACAATGACAGTTAGAATACATTACACTACGTAGGTAGTGTAATGTATTCTAGCAGTGATCAGAGCTGCAAGTCTTCAAGTCCTCTAGTGGGACAAAGAAAAAAGTTTAAAAAAAAAAGGTAAAAATGTTTTACAAAAGTGTAAAAATAAAAGTTAAAAGTTATATAAACAAGAACTGCCTTGTTTCCTATAATGAGTCTTTTAGTATAGGACAAAAATGAAAACGTTAAAAAAAGTACACATATTTGGTATCACCGCGTTCGTAACGACTCAAACTATAAAACTATGATATTAATTTTCCCCCACTGTGAAGACCACAAGAAACAATGCCAAAAAACAAAGTAAAAAACAATGCCAGAATCACTATTTTTCTTGGTCACCACCCCTCCCAAAATATAGATTGAAAAGTGATCAAAAAGTTCCACGTACCCCAAAATAGTACCAATAAAAACTACAACCCGTCCCACAAAAAAAAAAAGTCCTTATGCAGCTTTTTTGACTAAAAAATAAAAAAGTTATGGCTCTCAGAATATGGTGACACAGAAAATTCATTATTTTATAAAAAAAAAGAGATTTTATTGTGCAAACGCTGCAAAACATAAAAAAACGATATACATTTGGTATCGCTGTAATTGTATCGACCCGCAGAATAAAGTAAAACTGTCATTCATAGCCCAGGGTGAACGCTGTAAAAAATAAAAAAAAGAATAAAAAACATTGTCAGAATTGATGGTTTTGGGTCACCTTGCTTGCCAAAAAATTGAACAAAAAGTGATTTCTAAAATGGCATGTACCCTAAAAGGGTACCAATGAAAACTAGAGACTGTCCTGCAACAAATAAGCCCTCACACAGCTCCGGTGGAAAAAAAATAGAAAAGTTCTGGCTCTGAGAATAGGGCGATGCAAAATGTGCAGTGCTCCAAAAGCGGATAAGATTTGGCACCATTTATCAGTGTGACACCGGCCACATATCTCTGAAATATTATTTATTTACTCCGTTATTATACCCTCTTATTATGCCCTGCTGGTCTCCGCATAGCTTACATATGCCCCCACATCATAAACTGAAATACCAGCAAAACCCTAAACAGAACTACTGCCAAGCAAAATCTGCGCTCCAAAAGCCAAATGGCGCCCCATCCCTTCTGAACCCTACAGCGTACCCAAACAGCAGTTTACGGCTACAGATATGGCATCGCGATACCAGGGAGAACCCGATTAACATTTTACGAGGTATTTGTCTTCAGTGGCACAAACTGGGCACAACATATTGTGCACTAAAATAGCATATCAGTGGAAAATTGCTGCGCATTAACCCCCTTCGTGCACCACGACTTAATAGCATGTGGTGGTGTGGGGGAGGGTGATATATAGAGCGGGCTCATGCACTTAGCTCGTGCCATACGCTGTGGGTGTCAACTCTGTACTACAGCTGACACGGACAGGAACAACAATCGCGCTGTTTAAGGAGCCTATAAAGATGACAATATACTGCAGCACGTTAGTATTGCAGTGTATTGTACCAGCGATCTAATGATCGCTAGTTCAAGTCCCCTAGTGGGACTAATAAAATGGGGAAAAAGAAAAAAAAAGTATATAAAGTTATTATTAGTGAAAAAAAATAAAATATTTAAAGTCCAAAAAAACAACTTTTCAAATTTTTTCTCAAAAGCAATGTAAAACATAAAAAAAAAATAAAAATTGGTATTGCTGCATCCGTAAAAGTCCGAACTATAACAATATGCCATTATTTAAGTCGCACAGTGAACGCCGTAAAAAAGAAAGAATTTAAAATGCCAAAATCGCAGTTTTTTTGGTCCCATTAGCTCTCAAAAATGTCTTAATAAATAGTGCTCAAAAAGTTGTGTGTGACTTCTGGTGTGCGGGACATCCAGGATGGCCACGTTTTAACTCAGCTCCTGCACCCAGCTGCAGAATCCAGTCTCCAGACCAGGCATCCCGGGTTTTTCATGACCGGAGACGGCAAGATACCCCGGTGACAGCGTTACTCTGCCTCGGGAGCACTGTATTGACCGCCGAAGTCAGCCCAACAGGTGGACGTGAGACCGCTTTGGGAGGCGGAGGAGCCGCCACCCGCCATCTTGAGCGCTAGGCCACGAGACCTCAGGCCTCCTTCCCTGACATGCTAGGTGGGAGGTGAAGCAGAAGACAGCCGGAGATAGAGCCGTGAGAGGTGGGGATCCCTTAGCAGCAAGGCTCCCCTCAGTATACAAACAGGATCAGCGGTGCTTGCCCTCAGATGTCGGCCTACAGTCTTCTACAGGACCAACCGGACAAGATACTGCCTGCAGAAAGTGAGAGTCCCCTCGCTCGTAACGGACACTGAATCACTGCCTGGATACAGATAAGTACTCTGCACTGCTACCCTGTTTGCCTTATTGCCTGACATCAAATGGATGTGATTTGCTCTTATAGAACTTACCTTGTCTGTGTAGGTTAAGGCACTAGAAGCTCCTGCAAAATTGTTCCCTGCGTGTGAGCTGGAAATCCTTAGTTACAACTCACCAAATACTACAGGCACAGCACAGTGCACACCATCTAGTGGCTGATTTGTGAATTGCATCACATCCATGTAACCTGGAACCTCTTGACATTAGAGTGCCCTATACTATTATGCGCGGACTGACATTCCTTCATTGTTTATATTGAAAATACTCTTATATGCACAGGATACTGTGATACCTCCGGTAAGAATTGCCGATTGGTCCGTTGCACTCCCTTTTGCGACCCAGATATTGGGTAATCCGCCCTCCTCCGTTATTTTCTCTAACTGGATGGTCACAAATAGAGGATGCCTATTTCTAAAATGAGGTGATAGAGGTGTGTGGATGGGGACTGTGCTCTCTTGATGTAACCTATTTTGTATTTCTAACTTCGCCTCTCCCTTGCATTTGACACGGTCCGTTGGGACCTTGCTATGCACAAATTTCTTACTGCAACATAGTCTGGTAGACAGCTGCGAACTGATCAACGATCAGAAACGGCAGTCACCACGCCACTAAAAATGAATAAACAAAAGCTGCAGGCCAAACACGACAAGGCCACTTCCAAAACATCCATTACAAAGAGTAAGGTTCAACATGAGGAGGTATCCAACACGGCGGATCTTTTTTCAGGAGATGACGTCACACCTCCAAACTTATCTCCGAGTTCTAGTCCTTCGGGACCTTCTAACAGGTACGATCTTCAAGCAGCTTTGGTGGCTGATAAGGTATCGCAACTATTAATCCCATTGTTTGACAAACGTCTCGAAGTGCTCCATACCTCAATAAATTCTGCGCAGAGGATAGTGGAATTAGAAACTCGGGTACAAGGGACGCAACAAACTATTGCCCACCTTGAAACCTCTCTACAACGCAGCCAAACACTGGAGGCGGCACTCCGCGACAAGGTGGAGGACTTGGAAAACCGACATCGCCAAAACAATCTGCGCTTCGTTGGCATCCCAGAGAGTGTAGGAGGGGAATACCTTCTGGACTATCTGACCAAGGAACTGCCAGCGGCTCTGAAACTGGAGACATTGAGTGACCCACTGACAATTGAGAAAGTGCATCGCATTGGCCCTCCGGATGCCAACAGGGGCAATGGCAATAGTAATAGCAGACCGCGTCAGGTTATCGCAAAATATCTAAATTGGTCGGTGAAAGAATTCTGAGGGCGTATAGACAGCAAAGGGAGTTGCGGATTCAGGGTAACCGAATCTTAATGTTCCAAGATTTCTCTGCTGCAGTATCGCAAAAAAGAAGGACTTTTGTGCCCATCTGTAAAATGCTAGCGGAGAACAACACGAAATTTCAACTACTATATCCGGCTAAGCTGAGAATAAAAGATGGAACAAGATCACTAATATTCGACGATCCTTTGGCTGCCAAGCGACATTTTCACATGGAAGAAGGCAGAGATTGACAATCCACACTTAGGGGAGAGACGGTCCCCACTTTACCATAGCCCTTTCAACTTGTTAAATTGCTGATGTACTATGTACTAATGCCACTTGGGGTTCAGCTGTTCCGGCGGTTCGCTGGATCCGAATGGGACAGCACCATAATGAATGACTTTACAGTGATGCCCTGGTTGACACCGCACAGATGAGTACAAACGCAGATACATACCACACTCCTTCGGGCATAAAATTTTATTCATGAAACGTAGCGGCACTTAACACTCCCATAAAACGGAAAAAGGTTCTTACACATAATAAACGTTCATCCCCTGATGTAATTTTCCTCCAAGAAACACACTGGAGACAAGACCACTCGGGTACATTAAAGGCCCCCTGGCTGGAGACATGTTATACAGCTTCCCATAGCTCTTCCTCTAGGGGGTAGCCATACTAATACGGAAAGGAATGACCCATGTGGTGGAAAACACTATCACTGACCATCAGGGTCGGTGCCTTATACTCCGGGTTCAAATAGATAACATATCCTACCTCTTGGTTAACCTGTATGCACCAAACCAGGATCAGCATGTTTTCTACACTGATATGCTGCAGATCTTGTTACAACATAACACACAAAACATTATTATTGGGGGAGATTTTAATGGGGCACAGGACACTCAGTTGGATGGAAATACTCGAGGATCACAACTGAACTCTACTGCTGCCTCCCTGGTCCACTTTAAGGAACAATTGGGATTATGCGATCAATGGATGATCACAAACTTAGACTCTCGGGAATACACGTGCCATTCTGCGGCACATGACACATTTTCTCGTATCGATTATTTCCTAATATCCACCTCGCTTTTTACACACCATCTCGCTTCCTGTATTAACCCAATCACAATTTCGGACCATGCACCTATACATATGACACTCCAGATAGTCACCCCACGACCGAAAACTGCATCTTGGAGATTCCCAGCATACCTGTAAAGGATCTGCCAGACACAGCTTCTGTGTCGACGCCCGTGGGTAATCAGTCTGCACCTGCTCCTAAGTCTGAGAGAGTGACTCCATCTTCTACCAGTCAGGCTGGGAGGCTTAGGAGTGGGAGAGCCTATCACAGCCTGGCCAGATGGAGCTAGCTCCCACCCTCTGTCTATTTATACCTTCACTTCCTGCTCCTCCAGTGCCTGTGATTCTGCCTGTTTCCTGGCTCTGCTGCTGCTGCTTGAACTATTTGTCCTCTGCTTCATTTTGACCATGGCTTACTGACTACTCTCCTGCTCTGTCTTTGGTACCTCGTACACTCCTGGTTTGACTCGGCT
The DNA here is from genome assembly GCF_050947455.1 of Rhinoderma darwinii. Taxonomy (NCBI): domain Eukaryota; kingdom Metazoa; phylum Chordata; class Amphibia; order Anura; family Rhinodermatidae; genus Rhinoderma; species Rhinoderma darwinii. The sequence goes on along the minus strand of NC_134688.1, from coordinate 338,002,926 downwards.
CGTTCACTACTCTCATTGCTCACAGTGCTGCCGTGGGCAACTGCCCCATTTCCCTAGCTTCTGTGTACCCTTGTCTGTTTGTCTGACGTGCACTTATTGAGCGTAGGGACCGTCGCCAAGTTGTACGCCGTCGCCTAGGACGGGCCGTTGCAAGTAGGCAGGGACTGAGTGGCGGGTAGATTAGGGCTCACCTGTCTGTCTCCCTACCCCGTCATTACATAATCACAGGCCCATATACCTTTTCTACCCTGGTCCCTGACACAACTATGGACCCCCTTGAGACCCTGGCTCAGCAAATGCAGGGCCTCTCCCTACAGGTCCAAACCCTGGCTCAGAGGGGCAACCAGCATGATGCTACCCTCGTAGTGCCCCCCACCTCACCTCTTGAACCCCACCTCAAGTTGCCTGACCGGTTCTCAGGGGACCGGAAGACTTTTTTCTCCTTTCGGGAGAGTTGTAGGCTCTATTTCCGCTTAAAGCCCCACTCCTCAGGTTCTGAGAGCCAGCGAGTGGGTATAATTATGTCCCGGCTCCAGGACGGGCCCCAAGCATGGGCCTTCTCCTTGGCTCCTGACGCCCCTGAACTTTCCTCTGTTGATCTTTTCTTTTCTGCTCTCGGGCTCATATATGACGAGACTGATAAGACTGCCTTTGCCGAGAGTCAGCTGGTGACCTTACGTCAGGGTAAGAGACCTGTTGAGGAGTACTGTTCTGACTTTAGGAAGTGGTGTGTAGCTTCTCGGTGGAATGACCCTGCCTTAAGGTGCCAGTTTAGATTGGGTCTGTCGAACAACCTGAAAGACCTGTTAGTTAGCTATCCCTCTTCTGACTTCCTAGATCAGGTTATGGCTTTAGCAGTACGTCTTGACCGACGTCTCATGGAACGACGACTGGAACGTTTTTGTGCCTTCTCCTCTGACTCCCCCATGATGGCTCCCGAGGTTCCGTTGCTTCGTTCTTCCACGGAAGACTCGGATGAACCTATGCAAATCGGGGCCTCCGTGTCTCCCCAACAACGTAGAGTGTTCCGCAGGAAGAATGGTCTCAGCTTTTACTGTGGGGATGACAAGCATCAAGTGAACAACTGTCCTAGGCGTAAGAATAAGCAGCCGGAAAACTTCCGTGCCTAAGTGATCATCGGGGAGGTCACTTGGGCGCACAGGTATTTCCCATAAATATGAAACCTAATAAGATCTTGCTTCCCTTTCAGGTCTCTTTTGAGGGTAGGTCTGCTACCGGCAGTGCCTTCGTGGATTCAGGGTCTTCTGCTAATATTATGTCTGTGGAATTTGCTATGTCTCTAGCTATGCCATTGATTGACTTGCCTAAACCTGTCCCGGTAGTGGGTATCGACTCCACTCCTCTTGCTAATGGTTATTTTACGCAGCATACCCCTGTTTTTGAACTCCTTGTTGGCTCCATGCATTTGGAGCAGTGCTCTGTACTGGTGATGCAGGGATTATCGTCCGATTTGGTTTTAGGCCTTCCCTGGTTGCAGATGCATAATCCCACATTTAACTGGAATACTGGGAATCTTAGCAAATGGGGTAATGAATGCATGACGTCATGTTTTTCTGTTAATTTAATTTCTCTCCCTGAGGAGGTGAATACTCCACCTGAGTTTATTCAGGACTTCGCTGATGTTTTTTCTAAAAAGGCCTCCGAAGTGTTACCTCCTCATAGAGAATACGATTGCGCAATCGATTTGGTACCAGGAGCTAAGCTCCCTAAGGGTAGGATATTTAATCTCTCTTGTCCCGAACGTGAGGCCATGAGAGAGTATATCCAGGAATGCCTGTCCAAGGGTTACATTCGCCCCTCTACTTCTCCGGTAGGTGCTGGCTTCTTCTTCGTATGGAAGAAGGATGGTGGTCTTAGGCCGTGCATTGACTACCGAAACTTGAATAAGGTCACTGTAAGGAACCAGTATCCCCTTCCTTTGATTCCTGATCTCTTCAATCAGGTTCAGGGGGCCCAATGGTTCTCTAAGTTTGATTTACGGGGGGCTTATAACCTTATCCGCATCAAAGAGGGGGATGAGTGGAAGACTGCGTTTAACACGCCCGAAGGTCATTTCGAATACCTCGTCATGCCCTTTGGGTTGTGTAATGCTCCCGCGGTCTTCCAGAATTTTATAAATGAGATTTTAAGAGACTACCTGGGGGTATTTCTTGTAGTGTACCTTGATGACATACTGGTGTTTTCCAAGGACTGGTCCTCCCACATTGAGCATGTCAGGAAGGTGCTCCAGGCCCTTCGGGAAAACAAACGGTCTGCTAAAACCGAAAAATGTGTGTTTGGGGTGCAGGAGATACAATTTTTGGGTCAAATCCTCACTCCTCATGAATTCCGCATGGACCCTGCCAAGGTTCAGGCTGTGGCTGAATGGGTTCAACCTGCCTCCCTGAAGGCGTTACAGTGCTTCCTGGGGTTTGCTAATTATAGCAGGAGATTTATTGCTAACTTCTCGGTCATCGCTAAGCCTCTTACGGATCTTACTCGCAAAGGTGCTGATCTCCTCCACTGGCCTCCAGAGGCGGTCCAGGCTTTTGAGGTCCTTAAGAAGTGCTTTATCTCGGCCCCAGTGCTGATTCAGCCTAACCAAATGGAGCCATTCATCATGGAGGTTGACGCCTCCGAGGTGGGAGTGGGGGCTGTCTTGTCCCAGGGTACCAGGTCCCTCACCCATATTCGTCCCTGTGCCTACCTCTCCAGGAAGTTCTCGCCCACTGAGAGTAACTATGATATTGGCAACCGTGAACTCTTAGCCATTAAATGGGCATTTGAAGAGTGGCGCCACTTCCTGGAGGGGGCTAGGCACCAGGTAATGGTCCTTACCGACCACAAGAATCTGGTTTTCCTAGAATCTGCCAGGAGGCTAAACCCGAGACAAGTTCGATGGGCGTTATTTTTTTACTAGATTCAACTTTTTGGTCACCTATAGGGCTGGGTCTAAAAATATTAAGGCTGATGCACTGTCGCGTAGCTTCATGGCCAGCCCTCATTCGGAGGAATATCCTGCTTGTGTTTTGCCCCCAGGTATAATAATTTCCTCTGTTGATTCTGACTTAGTCTCCGAAATTGCGGCTGATCAAGGTTCAGCTCCCGGGAACCTTCCTGAGAACAAGCTGTTTGTTCCCCTGCAATTCCGGCTAAGGGTACTCAGGGAAAATCATGACTCTGCACTATCTGGCCATCAAGGCATCCTGGGTACCAAGCATCTCATTGCCAGAAACTATTGTTGGCCTGGGTTGCTTAAAGACGTTAAGGCCTACGTCGCCGCTTGTGAAATTTGTGCCAGGTCCAAGACTCCCAGGTCCCGACCAGCGGGCTTACTATGTTCTTTGCCCATTCCCCAGAGACCTTGGACCCATATCTCCATGGATTTTATCACCGATTTGCCTCCATCTCAAGGCAAGTCGGTGGTGTGGGTTGTAGTGGACCGTTTCAGTAAGATGTGCCACTTTGTGCCCCTCAAGAAACGACCTAATGCTAAGACGTTAGCTACCTTGTTTGTCAAACACATCCTGCGTCTCCATGGGGTTCCTGTCAATATTGTTTCTGACAGAGGGGTACAATTTGTTTCATTATTTTGGAGAGCCTTCTGTAAAAAGTTGGAGATTGATCTGTCCTTCTCCTCGGCCTTCCATCCTGAAACTAATGGCCAAACCGAGAGGACTAATCAGTCTCTAGAACAATATTTAAGGTGTTTTATCTCTGACTGTCAATATAATTGGGTCTCCTTCATTCCCCTCGCCGAATTTTCCCTTAATAACCGGGTCAGTAACTCGTCAGGGGTCTCCCCCTTTTTCTGTAATTTCGGGTTTAATCCACGGTTCTCCTCCGTTTCACCTGGTAGTGCCAACAATCCCGAGTTAGATGTCGTTCATCGGGAACTGTGCACAGTCTGGGCCCAGGTTCAGAAGAACCTAGAGGCGTCCCAGAGCATACAAAAGACTCAGGCTGATAGAAGACGTTCTGCTAACCCCTTGTTTGTGGTCGGGGATCTGGTATGGCTATCTTCTAAAAATTTGCGCCTTAAAGTCCCGTCCCAAAAATTTGCTCCCCGATATATAGGGCCGTACAAGGTCATTGAAGTCCTTAACCCTGTCTCCTTCCGACTGGAGTTACCCCCGTCTTTTCGAGTACACGACGTGTTTCATGCCTCCCTCCTGAAACGCTGCTCCCCGTCCTTGGCTCCTTCGAGGAAACCTCCGGTCCCTGTTCTCACCCCTGAAGGGGTAGAATTCGAGGTGGCCAAGATTGTGGACAGCAGGATGCTCCAAGGCTCCCTCCAGTACCTGGTCCATTGGAGAGGATACGGGCCTGAGGAGAGGACTTGGGTACCCGCCTGGGATGTTCATGCTGGGGTATTGCTCAGGAGGTTCCATCTTTGCTTCCCCAATAAGCCAGGTCCACCTAGAAAGGGGGTCCCTCTTAAAAGGGGGTGTACTGTAAAGGATCTGCCAGACACAGCTTCTGTGTCGAAGCACGTGGGTAATCAGTCTGCACCTGCTCCTAAGTCTGAGGGAGTGACTCCATCTTCTAACAGTCAGGCTGGGAGGCTTAGGAGTGGGAGAGCCTATCACAGCCTGGCCAGACGGAGCTAGCTCCTGCCCTCTGTCTATTTATACCTTCACTTCCTGCTCCTCCAGTGCCTGTGATTCTGCCTGTTTCCTGGCTCTGCTGCTGCTGCGTGAACTATTTGTCCTCTGCTTCATTTTGACCCTGGCTTACTGACTACTCTCCTGCTCTGCGTTTGGTACCTCGTACACTCCTGGCTTGACTCGACTCGTTCACTACTCTCCTGCTCTGCGTTTGGTACCTCGTACACTCCTGCTTTGACACGGCTCGTTCACTACTCTCGTTGCTCACGGTGCTGCCGTGGGCAACTGCCACATTTCCCTAGCTTCTGTGTACCCTTGTCTGTTTGTCTGTGGTGCACTTATTGAGCGTAGGGACCGTCGCCCAGTTGTACGCCGTCGCCTAGGATGGGCCGTTGCAAGTAGACAGGGACAGAGTGGCGGGTAGATTAGGGCTCACCTGTCTGTCTCCCTACCCCGGCATTACAATACCTGCTCAATTCAGGGGACTTTAAATCCTATTTGAGGATACAATGGAATAATTACATGGATGATAACATAGTTTTGGGCAACGGCGAAATTCGTAATGCGAGGTCACATAACGAGCTACATGGCACATAGGAAGAAGGTACAACGTGACCAATTCAACACACTACATACATCTCTATCGTCGGCTCAATTTAAATATGCTCAGGACCCGGACACCCGTGCTCAGCAAATATACTTAACAGCTAAACACCTTCTAGACACTTTTGTACAAACGAATGCACAATGGTGAAACACACACAGAACAGATTCTATAGATGGGGAAACAAGGCAGGTTCCTTACTAGCCAATATAGAAAAGGAAAAACCTTACAGACCAATCCTGACACTGCGTGATCCTCTCACGGAGTGCTTGACCTCGGACCCGGACAAAATAGCGCACATATTCTATGATTATTTTGAAGACCTGTTCCGAGCTGCCCCGGCGGACCCCATAATAATCAAATCTTTCCTCAATACTTTACAAATGCCCACATTAACAGAGGAACAGCATAATATGCTAGACTCTGTTGTAGAAGAGGAGGAAGTCCGTGACTTGGTCGGGGCCTCTATGAATGGTAAAACACTAGGACCAGATGGCTTCTCGGATGAATTTTATAAACTGCTGTCGCCAGAAATAATTCTGATCTTAACTAACGTTTATAATTCCGCTTACACACAGTCGACTTTATCAGATTATTTCACGGACTCCAGGACTATTCTCTTGCCAAAACCCAACAAAGATCCGGTAAACCCTCAGTCATACAGACCCATATTATTGCTAAACGCTGATTATAAATTTTTGTCTAAAATCCTAGCCAATAGATTACAGCTTATCCTACCACATATACTCAGTCCGGCACAGACAGGATTCACTCAGGGAAGGCAATGCATAAAAAATGTCCGCACGGCAGTGGCAGCCACAGTGATGGCTCGGAGCCCACAGAGTCCGGTATCTATGCTTATGAGTTTAGACGCAGAGAAAGCGTTCGATAAAATAGCATAGCCTTTCCTGACCGAGGCCCTAATGCAGCGCAAATTCGGTGCTATTTTTCTGAACTACATTTCGCTACTACAAACTGACACTAGGACCACAATTATGGTTAACGGACATAATACACCTCATTTAGATATATTCCGGGGGGCACGTCAGGGATGGCCACTCTCACCCCTACTTTTCAATTTATCAATAGATCCTTTGTTGAGACATTTACAAACCTCCCCAGCATTTCAGGGCATAAAAAAAGACGGGGCCGAACTCAAAATTGTAGCATTTGCGGATGACATACTGTTGATGATCTCTGACCCTATACAAGCCCTACCTCAGATAATGGGGGACCTGACTACATTTGGACGCCTTTCGGGTTATACGCTCAACATCGATAAAACTCAGAAACTTTTGCTTAAGGGACCGTCAAAGCCTTTGTGGTCTTCTGCATACCCTTTTTGATGGCAACCTAACTCGCTGAAATACTTGGGGGTACAGATGACGAAAAATCCATCGGATCTATATAAACTTAACGCCCATATATACAAAAGTTGGAGGTTACACTGAAGATTTGGGGATCCTTGGCCCTTTCATACCTGGGGAGTGCATACTTACTAAAAATGACAGAATTGCCCAGACTTTTATATTTATTTCATACACTCCCAATTTATCTCACTCCTGGAGATGAAAAATGCATAAATTTCTTATATCGCACTTTTATATGGGGGGGGGGGGGGGTGGGAGACCGAGGATAGCATACACGTTTTTACAACAACCCAAACTCAATGGAGGGATAGCATTCCCTAACATCCGAATATATAACTTAGCATCTTTACTTCGGGTAATAAGGGATTGGATAAATAATACATCACACTTTTCAGATACAGGATTGGAGCAAAAGCTTCTCCCGGACTGTGCACTACCCACCATGCTTCATTTACAGCATCATATGCTGTCGGAAGAAATGAAAGATAACCCTCTCTTGCTATCTACATGGAAGGGGTGGAATAAAATCAGACACATCTTGGGAGTTTTTCCATTGATCTCCCCTTATCTGACCTTAGTCAAGAATCCTGGCTTTCAGGATGGTGGGTCCCATGCGATATTTTGTAACTGGTTCAGGACAGGTACATTGTCTGCTGAATGTTGCGGAAAAGAGGATGTACACGAGAACAGAACTTCTGCAAAAATATCCGGATGAACTGTTCCCTCACTTCATGTATTTTCAGGCGAGAAGTTATATTAACACTCTGCTACATAAACTGACTGATAGGGATTGGAACCCCGCTGTACATGCAAAATTCAACACACTCCTGAGTATTAGGGGAGCGATATCTCGCAAATATCAAGCTCTACACACACTTATAGATAATGAAGTTTCCCTCTCCATATGGGTATTAAATGACTCCACTCTAACTTATGGGAATATACTGTTAGTGTTAGAGCATGCCTATAAATATTTACCATCTGCCAGGTATTTGGAAATGAGAATATTGATATGTCACAGAGCATACCTTACTCCTTCACGGGGTTATCTGATGGGTATATATAATAACTCTAATTGTTTTAAATGTGGCAAAGCTGACGCAAATCTATATCACTGCCTGTGGACATGCCCGGTGATACAACAATTTTGGGATAGAATAAGAACTTTTACGTTAACACACCTGACTAACTTCGTTCCTAATGATGCCTTGTGGGCTATTTTTGGATATCTGGACAAAGGATGTTATAACGATACACTACCGTTCAAAAGTTTAGGGTCACTTAGAAATTTCCTTATTTTTGAAAGAAAAGCACAGTTTTTTTCAATGAAGATAACATTAAATTAATCAGAAATACACTCTATACATTGTTAATGTGCTAAATGACTATTCTAGCTGCAAACGTCTGGTCTTTAATGCAATATCTACATAGGTGTATAGAGGCCCATTTCCAGCAACCATCACTCCAGTGTTCTAATGGTACATTGTGTTTGCTAACTGTGTTAGAAGGCTAATGGATGATTAGAAAACACTTGAAAACCCTTGTGCAATTAGGTTAGCACCGCTGTAAACTGTTTTGCTGTTTAGAGGAGCTATAAAACTGACCTTCCTTTGAGCTAGTTGAGAATCTGGAGCATTACATTTGTGGGTTCGATTAAACTCTCAAAATGGCTAGAAAAATAGAGCTTTCATGTGAAACTCGACAGTCTATTCTTGTTCTTAGAAATGAAGGATATTCCATGCGAGAAATTGCCAAGAAACTGAAGATTTCCTACAACGGTGTGTACTACTCCCTTCAGAGGACAGCACACACAGGCTCTAACTCTAAGAGTAGAAAGAGAAGTGGGAGGCCCCGCTGCACAACTGAGCAACAAGACAAATACATTAGAGTCTCTAGTTTGAGAAATAGACGCCTCACAGGTCCTCAACTGGCAGCTTCATTAAATAGTACCCGCAAAACGCCAGTGTCAACGTCTACAGTGAAGAGGCGACTCCGGGATGCTGGCCTTCAGGGCAGACTGGCAAAGAAAAAGCCATATCTGAGACTGGCTAATAAAAGGAAAAGATTAATATGGGCAAAAGCACACAGACATTGGACAGAGGAAGATTGGAAAAAAGTGTTATGGACAGACGAATCGAAGTTTGAGGTGTTTGGATCACACAGAAGAACATTTGTGAGACACACAACGACTGAAAAGATGCTGGAAGAGTGCCTGACGCCATCTGTCAAGCATGGTGGAGGTAATGTGATGGTCTGGGGTTGCTTTGGTGCTCGTAAAGTGGGAGATTTGTACAAGGTAAAAGGGATTTTGAATAAGGAAGGCTATCACTCCATTTTGCAACGCCATGCCATACCCTGTGGACAGCGCTTGATTGGAGCCAATTTCATCCTACAACAGGACAATGCACACCTCCAATTATGCAGGAACTATTTAGTGAAGAAGCAGGCAGCTGGTATTCTATCTGTAATGGAGTGGCTAGCGCAGTCACCAGATCTCAACCCCATAGAGTTGTTGTGGGAGCAGCTTGACCATATGGTACGCAAGAAGTGCCCATCAAGCCAATCCAACTTGTGGGAGGGTCTTCTGGAAGTATGGGGTGAAATTTCTCCCGATTACCTCAGCAAATTAACAGCTAGAATTCCAAAGGTCTGCAATGCTGTAATTGCTGCAAATGGAGCATTCTTTGACGAAAGCAAAGTTTGAAGGAGAAAATTATTATTTCAAATAAAAATAATTATTTCTAACCTTGTCAATGTCTTGACTATATTTTCTAGTCATTTTGCAACTCATTTGATAAATATAAGTGTGAGTTTTCATGGAAAACACAAAATTGTCTGGGTGACCCCAAACTTTTGAACGGTAGTGTACATGGGGAGCAGGTAAATTATTGCATATGGTAGCGGCTGCGGGTGTAAAATCTATTTTGCGCACTCGGTTGCAAAAACAAGCGCCGCCGTTCCATTTGTTTTTGGATAAATTCACATTTTTGTTCAGGATGGATTGGACGGAAACCTCAATACGTAAGACGGCGCTCATAGAATCTTTTTTTGACACTTGGGGTAGTTTTATCTCTGTTCTTTCACAACGAGTTAGGGAGGCTATCAAGACCAATTTCCAGAGCACTGTGTGGTACCAGTAAAGGGTATTGATGGGATCACCACCGATGTCATAATCACAATATATGTGAAACCCGGACCTACGTGTTTGGAACCTGTTAGGCGGGACCGCAGGTTCCCCATTAATACACTCTGGGGCATTTATGCCTGTACCTACCTCAAGGGAATAGGGTATACAATATTTGCTGGGTGGCGGTGTTTTGGGGAATGTGGGGAGCATGGCTGGCTCTAAGTTCCACCTAGGAACTTTTGTTTGCACTTGAGCAAAGTGCTGATTTATTTTTGATTTGCTGTTATTTTATTAGGGGCATTGTTCCTTACCTACTTACTGACATGGTGGACGCCCATATACTTCATATTTTTATGCACAGGATTAGCTGCATCTTCTGCTATAGTATCAATCGTTGTTATTATCACAATGTCCTTGTCGCTTTGATGTTTCTGTTTCATTATAAAATAATTGTTTATGGTGAAAATCACAATAAAAACATTTGTTAAAAAAAAAAAAAGTTGTGTGTACCAAACAATGGTACCAATAAAAAATACAGCTCATCCCACAAAAAAAATAAGCCCCCGACACTACTCAACTGACCAAAAAATAAAAAAAGTTATGCCTCTCGAAGGCATGGTAAAACAACATTTTTTTTTTCTTAAACAGTTGTTACTTTGTAAAAGTAGCAAAATATAAAAAAAACAATATAAATTTGGTATCACCATAATCGTATTGATTTGCAGAAAAAAATTAATTTGCCGTTTTCACTGCATGCTGAAAGCCATAAAAATAAAACCCAAAAATCCATGGATGAATTGCAGGTTTTTCCAATTTCAGCCTGCAATGAATTTTATTTTCTGTTTCCCAGTATATTAAATGGTATTTTAAATGGTGTCAATAGAAACTACAACTCTTCCCGCAAAAAATAAGCCCTCACACCACTCTATTGATGGAAAAATTAAAAAAATTCATGGCTCTTGGAATGTGGGGAGGTAAAAACGAAAAATAAAAATAAAAAAATGGATCAGTCTGGAAAGGTTACTTAATTTCTAATACAAAACATTTATAACCACATGTAGGGTATAGCCATACTCGGGAGAAATTGCTTTTCAAATGTTGGGGTGTTTTTATTCCTTTTATTCCTAGTAAAAATTAAAAATGTCTAAGTTTTTTCTGAAAAAAGTAGATTTTCATCTTTTTCATCTAATTCCAATGAATTCAGCAAATAAACGGTGGGGTCAAAATGCTAACTATACTCCTAGATAAATTCCTTGAGGGTGTAGTTTCCAAAATGGGGTCACTTTTGGGGGGTTTCCACTGTTTTGGCACCACAAGACCTCTTCAAACCTGACATGGTGCCTAAAATATAGTCTAAAAAAAAAGAGGCCCCAAAATCCTCTAGGTGCTCCTTTGCGTCTGAGATCTGTGCTTCAGTCCATTACCACACTAGGACCACATGTGGAATATTTCTAAAAACTGCAGAATCTGGGCAATAAATATTGAATTGCATTTCTCGGGTAAAACCTTCTGTGCTACAGAAAAAAATGTATTACAATTTTGCCCAAAAAAATGACATTTGTAAATTTTACCTCCACATTGCTTTAATTCCTGTGAAACGCCTAAAGGATTAAGAAACTTTGAGGGGTGCAGTTTTAAAAACGGGGGGATTTATGGGGACTTTCTAATATACAGGGTGGGCCATTTATATGGATACACCTAAATAAAATGGGAATGGTTGGTGATATTAAATTCCTGTTTGTGGCACATTAGTATATGGGAGGGGGGAAACTTTTCAAGCTGGGTGTTGACCATGGCGGCCATTTTGAAGTCGGCCATTTTGTATCCAACTTTAGTTTTTTCAATGGGAAGAGGGTCATGTGACACATCAAACTTATCGAGAATTTCACAAGAAAAACAATGGTGTGCTTGGTTTTAACGTTACTTTATTGTTTCATGAGTTATTTACAAGTTTCTGACCACTTATAAAATGTGTTCAAAGTGCTGCCCATTGTTGGATTGTCAATGCAACCCTCTTCTCCCAGTCTTCACACACTGATAGCAACACCGCAGAAGAAATGCCTCCCGATCTGACCCCCTTAGACTTTTATCTTTGGAGTCATCTGAAGGCAATTGTCTATGCTGTGAAGATACGAGATGTGCAGCAACTGAAACTACGGATACTGGAAGCCTGTGCTAGCATTTCTTCTGCGGTGTTGCTAACAGTGTGTGAAGAGTGGGAGAAGAGGGTTGCATTGACAATCCAACACAATGGGCAGCACTTTGAACACATTTTATAAGTGGTCAGAAACTTGTAAATAACTCATGAAAGAATAAAGTAATGTTAAAACCAAGCACACCATTGTTTTTCTTGTGAAATTCTCGATAAGTGTGATGTGTCACATGACCCTCTTCCCATTGAAAAAACTAAAGTTGGATACAAAATGGCCGACTTCAAAATGGCCACCATGGTCAACACCCAGCTTGAAAAGTTTCCCCCCTCCATATTACTAATGTGCCACAAACAGGAAGTTAATATCACCAACCATTCCCATTTTATTTAGGTGTATCCATATAAATGGCCCACCCTGTATAAGGCCCTCAAAGCCACTTCAGAACTGAACTGGTCCCTGAAAAAATTGCCTTTTGAAATTTTCTTGAAAACATGAGAAATTGCTGCAAAAGTTCTAAGCCTTGTAACATCACAGAAAAATAAAAGGACGTTCAAAAAACGATGCAAACATAAAGTAGACATATGGGATATGTGAAATAGTAACTATTTTGTGTGGTATTACTATCTGTGCAGATCTAATGCAGATCTTGTTGGGAATGTCAATGTTCGTGAAAACCTCGGTAACAGTGATCATAATATAGTTACATTTTATCTATACTGTAAAAAACAAACGCAGGCTGGGAGGGCAAAAGCATTTAATTTTAAGAAAGCCAATTTCCCCAGGATGAGGGCTGCAATTCAGGATATGGACTGGGAAGAACTAATGTCAAATAATGGAACAAATGATAAATGGGAGATTTTCAAATCTACTTTGAGTTATTATAGTGCAAAATTTATTCCTATAGGTAACAAGTATAAACGACTCAAATTAAACCCCACATGGCTTACACCTTCTGTGAAAGGGGCAATACACAACAAAAAAAGGGCATTTAAAAAATACAAATCTGAGGGTACATCTGCAGCCTTTGTAAAATATAAAGATCTTAATAAAATCTGTAAAAAGGTAATAAAATTAGCAAAAATACTAAATGAAAGGCAGGTGGCCAAGGATAGTAAAACAACTCCCAAAAAATGCTAAAAAGCCATGGTCTGAACATGTAGGACCCCTAGATAGTGGTAATGGGGAGTTGATCACAGGGGATCAAGAGAAGGCAGAGTTACTAAATGGGTTCTTTAGCTCTGTATATACAACAGAAGAAAGAGCAGCTGATGTAGCTTGTGCCAGTGCTGTTAATATATCAGTTGATATACTGAATTGGATGAATGTAGATATGGTCCAAGCTAAATTAAATAAAATAAATGTGCACATGGCCCCGGGACCAGATGGGTTACACCCTAGAGTTCTTAAAGAGCTTAGTTCAGTTATTTCTGTCCCCCTTTTCATAATATTCAGAGAATCTTTAGTGACTGGTATAGTGCCAAGGGACTGGCGCAGCGCAAATGTGGTGCCGATTTTCAAAAAGGGCTCTAGGTCTTCCCGGGGTAATTATAGACCAGTGAGCTTAACATCCATCGTGGGGAAAATGTTTGAGGGACTATATACAGGATTATGTGACAATAAATAGCATTATAAGTGACAGCCAGCACGGTTTTACCAAGGACAGAAGTTGTCAAACTAACCTAATCTGTTTTTATGAAGAGGTGAGCAGAAGTCTAGACAGAGGGGCCGCTGTGGATTTAGTGTTTTTGGACTTTGCAAAGGCATTTGACACTGTCCCCCATAGACGCTTAATGGGTAAATTAAGGACTATAGGTTTAGAAAATATAGTTTGTAATTGGATTGAGAATTGGTTCAAGGACCGTATCCAGAGAGTTGTGGTCAATGATTCCTACTCTGAATGGTCCCCGGTAATAAGTGGTGTACCCCTGGGTTCAGTGCTGGGACCACTATTATTCAACTTATTTATTAATAATATAGAAGATGGGATTAATAGCACTATTTCTATTTTTGCAGATGACACCAAGCTATGTAATATAGTTCAGTCTATGGAAGATGTTCATAAATTGCAGGCAGATTTAAACAAACTAAGTGTTTGGGCGTCCACTTGGCAGATGAAGTTTAATGTAGATAAATGTAAAGTTATGCATCTGGGTACCAACAACCTGCATGCATCATATGTCCTAGGGGGAGCTACACTGGCGGATTCACTTGTTGAGAAGGATCTGGGTGTACTTGTAAATCATAAACTCAATAACAGCATGCAGTGTCAATCAGCTGCTTCAAAGGCCAGCAGGATATTGTCATGTATTAAAAGAGGCATGGACTCACGGGACAGGGATGTAATATTGCCACTTTACAAAGCATTAGTGAGGCCTCATCTAGAATATGCAGTTCATTTCTGGGCTCCAGTTCATAGAAAGGATGCCCTGGAGTTGGAAAAAATACAAAGAAGAGCAACGAAGCTAATTAGGGGCATGGAGAGTTTAAGTTATGAGGAAAGATTGAAAGAATTAAACCTATTTAGCCTTGAAAAAAGACGACTAAGGGGGGACATGATTAACTTATATAAATATATTAATGGCACATACAAAAAATATGGTGAAATCCTGTTCCTTGTAAAACCCCCTCAAAAAACAAGGGGGCACTCCCTCCGTCTGGAGAAACAAAGGTTCAACCTGCAGAGGCGACAAGCCTTCTTTACCATGAGAACTGTGAATCTATGGAATAGCCTACCGCAGGAGCTGGTCACAGCAGGGACAGTAGATGGCTTTAAAAAAGGGTTAGATAATTTCCTAGAACAAAAAAATATTAGCTCCTATGTGTAGAAATTTTTCCTTCCCTTTTCCCGTCCCTTGGTTGAACTTGATGGACATGTGTCTTTTTTCAGCCGTACTAACTATGTAACTATGTAACTATGTAACTATGTTTTACAAGCAGATACATTTAAATTTAGAAAAATGCTAATTTTTGCAAATTTTCTCTAAATTTTGGTATTTTTCACAAATAAGTATTGAAGTTATCGACCAAATTTTTTCACTAATATAAAGTACAATATGTCACGAGAAAACAATCTCAGAATCACTTGGATAAGTAAAAGCATTTCAAAGTTATTACCACATTAAGTGAGACATGTCAGATTTGCAAAAATCGGCTTCGTCCTCAAGGCCAAAACAGGCTCAGTCCTGAAGGGGTTAAAACCCGCGCCATAGCAGATATACGGCACAGGTTTTAGCTGGGTTTTAGCTGGTCAGTGACTGCCGGGAACCCTGAAGAGAAGATAGAAGCAGCTTTCACTGCTTCTGTCTTCTCTAATTGCTTCTACACAGTGCTCAATGAGCGGTGTGTATAGAATAGAGGCTGCTTCTATTGGTCCTGGTGACCATGAGACTGGTCAAGTGATTGCCATGATGCCGTTAGTGACAGGCTGCTGCTGTGTCTAACTAGTCAATAGACAATAGTCACTATAAGAGGGCTGATTTCCCCTGTGCAGCCACAGTTACAGTGGGAAAATAAGGTGTAAAAGAAAAAAAAAATAGAGTCCCGCAAAGGTTTTCTCTGACCTTTGAGGGACAGACCATAATAAAAAAATAAAAGTAAAATAAAGTGCAACTAAACAAAATAATAAATACACATAAAATACCCACCCAAAAAAAACGTTCCCCCAATCATTGTCGTAACACTAGCCCTGACCCATTTACCTTAAAATAGACATGTAATATGTCAACATTTATAGTAGACAATGCTGATCACAAATAAAAGGTCTGTTTTGCGGTAAAACGATATTATCAACAGAAAAAATAGTTCAAATGTAAAAAAGCTAATTTTATAAATTTATAAAATAGAAGCCTGGAAATTCTAAAATAGCAAAAAGGATGTGTATAGAAATTATAAACAAAAATAAGCCTGCATTGTTTATGAAAAAAAAGGAAACTTCACTAGCCCAACAAATAAAAAAGTTATAGCCATTTAACGAACGAGTGCTAAAACATGGCTAAAAGGTGTCTTGTCATGAAGGCTCTAAATAGACTGGTCCGGAACCGGTTAATACATTTTATTCAGACCTATTTAATGTAGATTAAGGTAACCATGACCCAATTAGCAAATCTAAATAAATTGCAAAGTTATTCGACTCCATCTCCCTACCACACATCACTACTTCACAACGGCAAATGTTTGACAAATCCTTCTTCCAAGGAAAAAAATCTCAGATGCTTCAATGGAAATAGCCCCAGGCCGGTTTTCAATTAAATATTACTATATTACAAGAAATGTAAAGTAAACCCTCCTACCCCATATTACAGATTTCTTCAATAACATTAACTCCAATATCACTTTAAGGGCTTATTCAGACGAACGGGATATACGTACGTGCAACGCGCGTGATTTTCAAGCGCGTCGCAAGGACCTATATTAGTCTATGGGGCCGTGCAGATATGTGCGTGATTTTTATGCTGCCTGAGTCCGCAGCGCAAAAGTCACGACATGTCCGTTCTTTGGGCGTATTTCGCGCATCACGCACCCATTGAAGTCAATGGGTGTATGAAAATCACGCATGCCACACGGAAGCACTTCCGTGGGACAAGCGTGATTCGCGCAACAGCTGTGAAAAGGATGAATGAAAACAGAAAAGCACCACGTGCTTTTCTGTTTACAAACATCCAAACGGAGTGTCATAATGATGGCGGCTGTGCGAAAAGCACGCAGCCGCGCATCATACGGGGCTGACACACGCAGCTGTCAGTGCCTTTTGCATGCGCAAAACGGCTCATTTTTTGCGTGCGCAAACACACACGTGCGTGTGAATCCGGCCTAAGAGTCTAAAAAAGCTTATATAACAATTATACATAAAGAAGGGAAAGATGATACACAATGCAATAACAACACACCAAAATCATTAATAAATAATATCAAATTTTACAGCCAAAAGAATTTAAAATGTTAATTCATCTTTCCTGGTGAATCAATAACATGTTGGCTTCACGCCGGGTAGGGAATTAAAAGACCATTAGGATCCCATCTATAATTCACTTTGCTAGAAAATAAAATATTCCAATAGTCCTTCTGACAACTGAAGCAGAGAAAGCCTTTCTAGAGCTTACTCTATACAAATTTGGCTTCCCGGTCTAGATTGCGGGAACAATAAGGGCACTGTATAAAAGTCCCTCTGCCAGAATGAAAGTAAATGGAGAATTATGCCCAACATTTCAAATAAGGTATGTCATGAGACTGGGATTTCCCCCTCTCCGCCCTGATTAGTTCTTGATAATGGAAGTATTTTCTCACATGATAAGAGAAAACAAACACATAGAAGATCTAAAAGAGAAATAAACTAAACACAAAACAGCTGCATATGCAAACTATATGTTATTTATTCTCTCAAATCCACATAATTCACTAAAAGCCGTAGTTGACACCATCAAATTGTTTAGTTCAATTTCAAATTTCAAGGTTAACTTCTCCAAATCTAAACACTTAAATATGAATATTCCCAAGACAGAATGATACTCATTGAACCAAAAATCTACCTTTAAAAAACACTAGCTCGTGGAGCATCAAAATAACTACCTCAGAACTTGTATAAACTAAACTTTGTTCCCATACTCAAAAAAAAGGAAGGTGACATAAATAACCGGTCATTTCTTTAAACCTCATGAACCGTAAGGAACAACTTAAGAAAAATAATAGTATTACCAAAAATATTACATTTTCTATACAATACCTATGGATTTACTAAAACATTTTCCAATAAGCTCATGTAAATAATTACCAAATTCATATGGTAATTAACAGGTTTTAGGGTCAAATTCAACACCCTAAGTAATTGGGGGGTGGGATAGGTCTACCTGATTTCAAAACGTATAGGGATGTAGTTTGTATACAACGCTTCATAGTATGGAAATCTAAGCTTAAAGGAGTTATCCGGGGACCAAAAATTGCAGAGCAATAATATATTTATGTGAAACTAAGTAACTTACTAATATACTTTAATTAAAAATTCTGTACTAGATGGTGCTGTTCAAACCTCATTAATTATTCAGGAAGTGCTGGAGCTTTTCTAATAATGATGATGCTCAGACAAGGCCCCACGTGACTCAGCTCTTGCTTCATGTGCTGTTCGTGAACATGATCGCAAGAGGCTGTCACATTGCCTATTGCTTTAGTTCCGAGCAGAGCATCAGCTAGCGCTTTGCTCGGGACTCCAGCACTGCTCCGACGTCCATGTTTGCTCAATTCATGGGTTTCCTATCGCTGGAGTCCCCGAGCAGAGCAACAGCTGATGCTCTGCCTGGGGACTCCACAACTTCTGCCCACGTCACAGTAGTAAATGCACACCTAATCTCATTAATCCCAACAGGTTTAAAGTACTCAAGAACAAGATATTAGTCGATAATATCCTTAAAAATGCTTATTGCTTATCTATTAAATAAGGACAACTCTTTAAACAGTCAAAAACTGTCCATATCCCCTATTTTCTGAAAGGAATATACTGATTATAACTGATACAATACAACTTTTCCGGCCAGAAATATCCGGAGTGCAAGTAGAACATTTTACTTGATATAGCTATATATAGCCAACATTAATACTATGCAAATTCCTTATTTCCAGTTGAGACCAACCATCCTTTTTAGATAAGTAGGGAAACAGATTTGTCCACATATTTACAAGAACAAAAATTGGACATCCTGTAAAACTTACACTCTTTCTAAATCTTGACTAGAATACTGGAACTTAAAGTGGTTTTAAAAAAAAAAATAATAAAAATAAATATATATATATATATATATATATATATATATATATATACAGGGTGGGCCATTTATATGGATACACCTAAATAAAATGGGAATGGTTGGTGATATTAACTTCCTGTTTGTGGCACATTAGTATATGGGAGGGGGGAAACTTTTCAAGCTGGGTGTTGACCATGGCGGCCATTTTGAAGTTGGCCATTTTGTATCCAACTTTAGTTTTTTCAATGGGAAGAGGGTCATGTGACACATCAAACTTATCGAGAATTTCATATTTGGTTTTAACGTTACTTTATTCTTTCATGAGTTATTTACACGTTTCTGACCACTTATAAAATGTGTTCAAAGTGCTGCCCATTGTGTTGGATTGTCAATGCAACCCTCTTGTTCCACTCTTTACACACTGATAGCAACACCGCAGAAGAAATGCTAGCACAGGCTTCCTCATTATCCGTAGTTTCAGTTGCTGCACATCTCGTATCTTCACAGCATAGACAATTGCCTTCAGATGACCCCAAAGATAAAAGTCTAAGGGGGTCAGATCGGGAGACCTAGGGGGCCATTCAACTGGCCCACGACGACTAATCCACTTTCCAGGAAACTGTTCATCTAGGAATGCTCGGACCTGACACCCATAATGTGGTGGTGTACCATCTTGCTGGAAAAACTCAGGGAACGTGTAAGCTTCAGTGCATAAAGAGGGAAACACATCATCATGTAGCAATTTCAGATATCCCGTGGCCTTGAGGTTTCCATTGATGAAGAATGGCCCCGCTATCTTTGTACCCCATATACCACACCATACCATCAATTTTTGTGTTCCAACAGTCTTGGAGGGATCTATCCAATGTGGGTTAGTGTCAGACCAATAGCGGTGGTTTTGTTTGTTAACTTCACCATTCACATAAAAGTTTGCCTCATCACTGAACAAAATGTTCTGTGTAAACTGAGGGTCCTGTTCCAATTTTTGTTTTGCCCATTCTGCAAATTCAGTGCTCCGATCTGGGTCATCCTTGTTGAGATGCTGCAGCAGCTGGAGTTTGGTAGGGTGCCATTTGTGAGTAGCTAATATCCGCCGAAGGGATGTTCGACTGATGCCACTCTCCAGTGACATGCGGCGAGTGCTACGCTGTGGGCTCTTGCTGAATGAAGCTAGGACAGCCACTGATGTTTCTTCATTAGTGACAGTTTTCATGCGTCCACATTTGGGCAAATCCAACATTGAACCAGTTTCACGAAACTTGGCAAGCAGTTTGCAAACTGTAGCATGGGAGATGGGTGGTTTCGTAGGGTGTCTTGCATTGAAATCTGCTGCAATGACCCGGGTACTGCGTTCACCAGACATCAACACAATTTCTATCCGCGCCTCACGTGTTAACGTCTGCGACATGTCAATGGCTGGAAACAAAGAGAAGCTTGTAAATAACTAATGAAAGAATAAAGTAACGTTAAAACCAAGCACACCATTGTTTTTCTTGTGAAATTCTCGATAAGTTTGATGTGTCACATGACCCTCTTCCCATTGAAAAAACTAAAGTTGGATACAAAATGGCCGACTTCAAAATGGCCGCCATGGTCAACACCCAGCTTGAAAAGTTTCCCCCCTCCCATATACTAATGTGCCACAAACAGGAAGTTAATATCACCAACCATTCCCGTTTTATTTAAGTGTATCCATATAAATGGCCCACCCTGTATATATATATATATGTATATATATATATATATATATATTGTTTTTTATTCTTTTAATGGTACATCCCTGTTATGTTCAGTGTTCCACTGCTGCCCAGCTATTTTTTTCATTTAATTTACTCACAGTCCGATTGCAGTGGGAGCTCTCCTCTTTGTTTACATTGGCCACTTCTTGTCCCACCTGTTTCCTGTAATCCTGTAGCAGGCGCTCTAAGAGCTGAGATTTGAGCATGCATAGTGAACGCTGCGTACCATCCACGCATGCTCAGAGACGGAGGAGGCAAGTCCGGTCTTCCCCCTCCTTCACTGTACAGTGATGTCAAGAATGACGTACCCGTACATTCAGAGCGCTCGAAGAGGAAAACAATAGCTAATGTACGGGACAGCAGTGGAAGTTCCGATTTTCTATGTACGATGCATCACTTGACCGTCTGGGAAATACTGCGTTCGGATCAACTATGGAAACTAAAGTGCATTCAATTTACATTTAGTTAACTTGAAACTAGTTAATTTGTTCCGGAAAACCACTTTAATTATAACATAGTATCTAGATGGTATCAAACACCACAATTGTTGAATAAGATTCATTGTAAAGGTTCTTCGCTATGATGGTGTTGTGATAGAGATGAAGGTAATCTACTAGATAATAAGAAAGAATGGGGATAGGGAACAAATTCTGGTATAAAGAGGCACTTGGCTCAATTGGACTGTTACATACAAATTTATGAATTTTGACAAAAATTTATAATCTTGCATACATGGCAAACAAACAGACATCACAAGCCTGGCCGGGTAAGTATAAAAATGATTCACCAAATATGACAAACAATTTTACTCACAATGCAGAAAAAGTTGTTCGCCTCATGCGACTGCATATATATCGTAATGAGCATTGTAGTGCAATACAAATAGGATAGGAATCATAGCACAGACTAACTACAATGGACTGGAAATGGAGTACTGGTTTGAATAATAAGATAATCTTAGACAGCTCCTGCACATAGACATAATAAATCGTGTAAATAAATATAAGCTGCACAAATGAAGATTGCAAATTATGACAGCCAAGAAAAAAATTACCCATCAGGTAAGCATGTAGTATGATATATTTATCCAGAGGGTTAGATATGCAGCAGCCTGGTAGGAAATCCCAGATAGTGGAGATAAATGTATCGTTCCTCTTATAGTTGGGAATCACAGTTCAGGAAATATTATCTTGATCGATATAGGTCTGAATTTTCTCATTAGAACAAATTTATTATAGATATATTAGAATTTGTCCTAACTCATGATTGCTTTAGTTTCGACAACAAATATTATTTACAAGTAACTGGTACCGCCATGGGATCGTCGTGTGCTCTGTCATACACATGTCTCCACTTAAGACACTGGGAGATGGTGAGTGTCTATCCCTGTGAGTCATTTAACAAATATGTCTCTCTTTGGCTTCGCTATATCGACGATGTCTTTATGGTATGGACTGGCACAAAGGAGGATCTAGAAATGTTTGTTGACTCACTGAATATCAATAACCACAATATACATTTTCCATATACATCGAGCTGCCATGAGATCAGCTTTTTGGACCTTATGATAAGGAAAAATTAAGACAGCTTGGATACAAGCACATTTAGGAAGCCAACAGCTGGCAACACTTTATTGCTGGCACAGAGCCATCATCCCAAATCCCTTATACGGGGCATACCAGTGGGTCAGTTTCTGCGATTGCGCAGGAACTGTTCTAATTTGGACGCCTTTAAGAAGGAGGCCAGGGAACTAATGATACGTTTTAAACAACGGGGATACTCTTCAAAATAAATTAAACGTGGGTATAATAGAGCATTGCATACCAACAGGGAATCCCTCTTGTATCATACTGAACAAAGAGAAAGGGCTAAGAGAGTAGCAAGACCACTGCCATCATCCGTGAAACGGGAGAACAAAGTGAGATTTATTTCCAGATTTGGACAACATTGGGAAGGCATAAGAGAAATAATGATAAAGAATTGGCCACACCTCACATTATGTGAGGAGATCAAGGAAATGGTTAGTGATTATCCGAGTATGACATTTAGAAGAGCCCCAAATCTTCGAGACCTTCTCGTAAGGTCCAAATTTAAAAGAGTCACAAGTAGTAATTGGTCTACACATAATCTAAAAGGGATGTTTAAATGTGGAACGTGTTCACAGTGCAAATTTGTTAGGAAGAGCGATGTGTTCTATGATTCATCTAAGAGTCATAAGTTCAATATTAGAAGCTTCCTCAACTGCCGTTCATCGATGGTGTTTTACTTGATTTTTTGCCCCCGCAACAAATTTTATGTGGGGAAAACCATAAGGGAAGTTCAACTTAGAATCTCTGAACACATAAGAGACCTAAAAAATGGGGATGAAAGTAGCCCCCTAGCAATGCACTTTAAGGAATGTCACAAACAGTCCCCTGACAGCCTAAATTTATGGCAATATTCCAACTTCCAAAGAATAATAGGGGAGGCAACCAGGATGGCTCTCTACTTCAAAAGGAGAGCATGTGGATTTACAAATTAAAATCCCTGGCCCACCTGGGCTAAACAATGAACTTAAGCTCTCTATGTTCCTCTGATGCGGCCCGGGTCTTGGGACTCGACACGCGTGACTGTATCCAGTGCGCGATCCGACTCCTGGGACCTGGTTTGCATCCCTGCCTTCAGATGCCTTTAGGAATGACGGGTGTGATAGTGTTTAACTGGCATGAAAAGAGAGAGAAGTGATCCAGCGCTGTGTAGGTTTAAAAGGGATGTTCTGTAGCCACTTTTATTGAAGACAAATAGTATTCAAAATAGAACAGAGACGCAGTCTCAAGGTGGTGAGTGATGCGGGCAGGTGCCCGAGCCTACGCGTTTCGAACACGTGCAGTGTTCTTATTCATGGCAAAAGAACACTATTTGTCTTCAATAAAAGTGGGAACAGGACATCCCTTTTAAACCTACACAGCGCTGGATCACTTCTCTCTCTTTTCCTGCAATTCCTACCACGGGCCGTCGCGGGGATCCGAGTGAGGTGTTCAATCTGAGACGCAAAACCGGTGAGCTGGAGGTTTCCTCCCTTTTTCTATCTTCTAACTGTTTTACTGGCCCCTTCTGAGTTTCTATGGATGAGTCCACAGAGCATGCCTTTCTGTGCGACCTGGGCCCCGAGACCCCACCCATGTGACTGTGTCCAGTGCGTGGTTTGGCTTTTGGGACACGGCTCGCAACCCCCCCTTCCCATAACTCTCCCCCTCTCTTCCCCCCTCCAAATTTTTCCCTCCCCTCCCTATTTCCTTTCCCATTTTCCCTTACTATCTCAGTTATGGGTATAGCCAGCGGAGTAGAAAATAAAAAATCCCAAGAAACGTTTTAAGAATTCTAAATTAAATTATTATTTGTACTGTAAACTGTATCGTATTACGTAGTAATTATCTACCTCAGTCCGATTTGGAAGCACTGGGGTAAACAAACGGTTCGACAGACCGACCCTTGCTATTGGCTTGTATTCCCCTGAAATAGAGGACCCACGTTGATGCCTCTTCATACGCTCTGAGAAAGTCACATAAGTGACGAAACGCGTCAGCATGTTGTGTGACGTCACACGCCGGAACCTGATGTTTTGGTCCGGAGCTTGAAACACATGCTTGGCATGTAGTTTGGACTTAGCTGGAGAAATGCATTTACTGATCACAGCTGCACGTACCCGCCAGAGACCTGTGCGGACGATACCAGAAGCCAAGGTATAGGAACGACATATCCCGGTAGCTGCCAGTGCCAGTATCAAGTGCACATGACCAGCTCCGGAAACTCCACTACCGCATCAGTGTGGGACCTTTCTGCCGTCTGGGAATCCCCTAACCGACGAACATAGTGGAAGTGTGGCTGCTCTGCTGTCATTAACCCTTGATACTAGGAAGGAACTTTCCTGAACTGTGATTCCCAACTATAAGAGGAACGATACATTTATCTCCACTATCTGGGATTTCCTACCTGGCTGCTGCACATCTAACCCTCTGGATAAGTATATCATACTACATGCTTACCTGATGGGTCATTTTTTTCTTGGCTGTCATAATTTGCAATGTTCATTTGTGCAGCTTATATGTATTTACACTATTTATTATGTCTATGTGCAGGATTATCTTATTATTCAAACTAGTACTCCATTTTCAGTCGATTGTAGTTAGTCTGTGGTACTAACTTCCATTTACGCTATTATGCTATGATTCCTATCCTATTTGTATTGCACTACAGCGCTCATTACGATATATATGCAGTCGCATGAGGCAAACAACTTTTTTTGCATTGTGAGCAAAACTGTTTGTCATATTTGGTGAATCATTTTTATACTTAACCGGCCGGGCTTGTGATGTCTGTTTGTTTGTTTGCCTTTTATGCAAGATTATACATTTTAGTCAAAATTAATAAATTTGTATTTAACAGTCCAATTGAGCCGAGTGCCTCTTTATACCAGGATTTGTACCCTATCCCCATTCTTTCTTATTACTTATTTGCCTGGTTGGCACCGTACAATTGTACAGAGCTCTGTGGCTGTTGAGATCCCTTCTTTTTACTATGTAATCTACTAGATATCTTGTTTAACTGCCCTCGTATTTAACCATTCTGGAACAAAATACAAGACATAAGTATCTTGTTGAAACATTCAATCTCACTCCTCAACCAGCATTACTAAACCTGGATGGTAACCATACCCGAATTACCCAATTCTCTGTGATTCCTCATCTTCTTAATGTAGGTAAGGTCTTAATTGGTAGATATCATAGGGAGAAAGAGTTTCTCAAGATTCCAGAGTGGTTGAGAGAACCTCAATTCATATGAGAGAACCAGGTGGACATTGCTCAAAAATATGACACATATTTCAAGATTTGGAAATTTGGGTTGCAGATTTCCAACACAACAGGCTGGGACTTACTTTATTTAATTCTCATTTACCAGCTGACTAATAATAAATAGCTACTGTATGTCCTGCAGAAGATCTTTGATAGATAAACGTTATATACCAACCTATATAAGAGTCATTTAACCGCCAGCTTCCTGTTATTTTTCCTTTATTTTATCTAAGTAACGCACTGTAGCTTGTTTCAAATTGTCAGCAGACACCAGGAGTTGTTTTTGAAGTCATTGAAATTTACCTGGCTACACCCCCCCCACCCCCCCCCCCCAATTTTGTTCCATGAGCCTATATCCCTCCTTCCACCCCCCCCCCCACCCTCTTCCTTAAAACAAAAATAAATAAAGAGTTTACAAAAATAAAAAGTGTGTTGAAATTTTCACATACTGCACTTTCCAAAGTTGATATTTAACATGTTCTTTTAGGTCTCTCAATGATGCAGTTACTGGGAATCAGAATCAGTAGCTGTTCTACACTCCTCTTCTTGTTATTTCTGGCAAACTTCACAACTAGAAGTCATGGTAAGTAATAGCTACATTAGAGGGTATTCCAGCCTTTAGCATTATCACCTATCCATCACCAGAATGGGGGGAACCCGATCCCCCAGCTGCAAGACAGTGGCTAGAAGGAGTTTGAATTGAGCGGAGGCCAAGCATCTAAAGTCTTCGAGGTTGACAGAAAAAGCCAAGCACAGCTATTAATGCTGAAGGTGGAAATACCACTTTGACTATACCCATCAAGAATTTAATACGGATTATTCACAATTTTTTTAATTTTTTATTATAATTTCAAAAAATCGTGAATAATCTGTTACAATAAATGCTATAAGATTTAGTTAAACGCAGTCTATTAATTTTTTTAGTGAGCCATTGAGCTGTTTTTCAGAAAATGTTCTTTAGAAAAGGTCGGAGCCCCTAATATTCATGAGCAGGCATTTTTTTTAGAACGAAAGACAACTTAACCCCTTCATGACTGCCATACGGCTATATACGTTCAAACTGCCGATGCCCCGTGCAGTTAGCACGTGTATAGACGTCGACAGCCTGGAAGGGGTTTAAAGAGGCTCTGTCATCAGATTATAAGTGCTGTAATGTAGATAATGTAAGTACTGTAATGTAGTGGTTTTTATTTTGAAAAACGATCATTTTTGAGCAAGTTATGAGCAATTTTAGATTTATGCTAATTAGTTTCTTAATGACCAACTGGGCGTGTTTTACTTTTTACCAACTGGGCATTGTACAGAGGAGTGAATGACGCTGACCAATCAGTGACCAATCAGCGTCATACACTTCTCATTGTTCCAGCCCATTGTTACAGTGTGATTGTGCAGTGAAAGAAGCTGGGCTGGAACAATGAGAAGTGTATGACGCTGACTGGTCACTGATTGGTCAGCGTCAAACACTCCTCTGTACAACGCCCAATTGGTCAAAAGTAAAAACATGCCAAGATGGTCATTAAGAAACTAATTAGCATAAATCTAAAATTGTTTATAACTTGGTCAAAAATGATCGTTTTTCAAAATAAAAAAACACGGTTGTTATCTACATTATATTGCCGATCAGATTATGAGATAGGGCACTTGTAATCTGGAGACAGAGCCTCTTTAATGAGTGCAGAGCTGCTTCAGCGTGAGCAGCTCTGCACTAATCTATGTGTTGGCTCTCTTTACAAGTGTCGCACCTCTTTGACTTAGTTTCATAAAAGAAACGTGTTTTTTTTTAAGAAACTAAAGTTAAAAGTGCAGATCTTCTCACAATGAATCAGTCTGTACTTATCTTTCTCCCCGTGTGTGTCTGCACCTCCCCCTCCTTCTCCCTCCGTCTGGCAGAAGCCGAGAGATAACGGAGCCAGTGTGCTACTATCTGGGCAGATAAGCTAGTAAAAGTTGGGTTTTAAGAGTATGTGTACACACAAAATATAAAAACATCTTAAAATACGGAGCTGATTTCAAAGGAAAACCGCTCCTGGTTTTCAGAAGTGGTGGAATTGCTGTTGAATTCCGCTGCGGGCAGTCCGCAGTGGAATTCTGCAGCAGCCGTTTCTTACATTTGTTTCTAGACATTTTTTGGAAAAGTATTTTCCGCAATTTCTGAACTAACAGTGCGGAATTTGGGCTGCGGTACAGAATTTTCCCTCCGCAGCATACTCATTATGTTGAGAAGAAGCGAAATTTCACTGCGGATTTTTGCCTTTGCAATGCAAAAAATGAAATCTGTGGCAAGTCCGCTGTGATATCTGCAACGTCTGAATTACCTGTCAAATATGCAAATGTTGCTGCAGATTCGTAATTGCCCTGAATCTGCACCAACAATTTGCAGCGGAAACATGGAATTAATTAAATTAATCTACAAAATTAAAACCTCATAAGTCTTGTAAAAAAGTAAAAGTAAAAATAGTTAGAATATTCAAAGATATTATTTGACCTGGACACGGGCATCAGTGACCCTTGGTCATGAAAGGGTTAATGACATTAAATTTGCTACAGCTCAAGAGCGTCTATATTTTGCATGTTATTATTTTGTTTTATTTTCTTATTATTATTATTTTTAAGATCAGAATTGTTAAAATGGAACACAATCTAACATGTCTGCCATAATTCTTATCATTCATAAAGCCCAAGCTGCTCGAGATTTCATGGATATGGATATAGATAGCAGTACACTTGGTCCCCCGCAGGAGGATACTACACCATGCAAAGGTATGAAGATAAATTATTAAAAGTTCCTAAAGTAAACTGTTCCATACAAACTCTTTAATTTACAGCTGAGTGAGAGTGCTCGCCTGTTTCTGAAAAGACCATAAAGTTATATGGAGAGTAAGAATAATAGCTAACCCGCCACTCCATACAAACTCTTCCTCACTGTGGTCGCACTGTGGCACTCGGGACCCCCATACTAGCGATCGGTAGTGTTCAAGAGATCTAACATATATTACCTTTAAGGGTATGTTCACACGCAGTGTTTTCAGACGTAATACGGGCGTTTTACGCCTCGAATTATGCCTGAGAAAACTCCCCTAATATGCCTACAAACATCTGCTCATTGCTTTCAATGGGACTTACGATTTTCTGTTCCCACGAGCCTTTAATTTACGCGTCGCTGTCAAAATACGGCGCGTAAAATGACGGCTCGTCAAAAGAAGTGCAGGACACTTCTTGGGACATTTTTGGAGGCATTTTTCATTGACTCCATTGAAAAAAGCTCCAAAAACGGGCGTAAAAAAAATGCTGCGAAAATCCCTTGAAAACAGCTCCGTATTTTCAGAGGTTTTTAGTCTAGTGTGTGAACCTACCCTATCTGTTGATTTTGGAAAACACCTTCAAGAGAGCATGTAAGAGGGAATAATTGATTGTTCAAGGTGCATTGGTTTTATGCTTTAAGTTAAAAGTGATCTGAATGATCGAAGATTGTTTAAGATTGGGATTCAATCCTGGGATTTTTTTAATCTTTTTTTATAAATGAGGAATATTGGAAACTACCACATAGGGGTTGTATTTGTCTTCCTCTTGATCAACAATGAATGAGGTGTTACAGAAAATGTTTGTTTTTATCCTAAAATACTATACTAATAAATTCAGAAATTATATGAATATTAGATTATATTTTATGTTAATGCAGAATAGAAAACTAATATGCAAATACTACATTGTTCTATAAAGTGTTTGAAAAAAATGCTGTAGAATTGTTTCATTGTTTAAAGCAGTCAAATTTTATTTTTTCATTACAGGTGATATAGGTTGTGAAGAACAGACACAGCAGTTTGATACAACCGACATTGGTTTTACAGGTACTGCAATCTCTTACTGAAATTAAAGGGAATGTATCGCTAGAATTTTTTATTTTCAGTTAAACAATTAGTATTTAAGTGATTACACATTGTTTTAATTTTTTTAATTTTTTCACAAGTCAGGAAATATTAATTAGATTCTTATTTATAACATTTCCATGTGCTGGCCACTAGAGGGAGCAGTTCCCAAAATGGCAGCATGGTCACTGTGGTAAAGTAACCTCATTGATTTATGCTGCAAATTTGGGGTGGACACACTCTCCTCTAGTGTCCTCACACAATCCCCCCTTCCTTCTTCTGGCTAGTGCCAGAAGTAGGAAGGGTTTCAATGTTTTCAAACCTCCTACACTGTATGCCGCCATTTTCTGAGCGACTGCACAGTGCTAGGAGGAATAGATACAGGGATCAGCAGACAGTATCACGCGAACATAATACACACATCATAAACTAGCATAAATGATCTGCTCCTGCCGCCGCCTCCGCTGGTCTACGCTTCTCTTCCTTGCGCCTTCGCTTCGTTGAACATATGGCCGGAAGCCCCGGCCGGAGGTTGTCATCTTACTGTCCGGCAGCGGCTTCCGGTCCACATGAAAATGGCGCTGGATTTCGCTCTACGAACGAGCTTCATTTTGGCCTGTGTGGGAGCGACGCATGCGCCGTTCCCACACAGACCGCGCGTGCAACTGAGAATGGAACGGCTCCCGTTCGCATTCTCTATGGGGTTGTATGTGCCGTATAGCATCTCTGTATGTGTCGTTAATCGACACATACAGAGATGAAAAAAAAATGGCAGCCCCCATAGAGAAGTAAAAGTAAGAATACATTAAAAAGTAAAACATGAGAACACAATTTAAATAACATTTTGGAAATGATTATATTAAAAGCAATATGATAAAAAAAAATAAAAAATCATGACACCTTCCCTTTGACCCTCCCCCTCCCCTAATGAACAACGTTCAATGCATGTCCTGGTGCAAGAAAGGCTCACACTAAGCTGAAACGTTTCATGTGGATTTAAAGAGGATCACTTTTTAATTGGTTGTGCTGCCTCATCCTCTATTTATTGCATTGAAGGGACATTGGACTGTGACCTAGGAGGCGTGCACCCATATATTTTCTTCTTGTCTAGTGCTGCTTTTTTTGATGAATTAAAATAGTTTTTTTGGGGTTTTATACCTTTTGATTTGTATAACATGCCTACCGCTTTAAAGGTGCAAAATATTTTTTACTTATTCCCTTAAGGACACAGCCTGTTTTGGCCTTGTGGACACAGACTATTTTTTCAAATGTGTCACTTTATGTGGTAATAACTTTGGAATTCTTTTATTTATCAAAGCGTTTCTGAGATTGTTTTCTGGTGACACATTGTACTTTATCTTAGTGGTAAAATTTGGTCGATACATTCAGTGTTTATTTGTGGGAAAAACACCAAAAGTTTGAGAAAATTTTCAAAAGTTAGCATTTTTCTAAATTTAAATGTATCTTCTTATAGGTCAGATAGTTATACCACACAAAATAGTTACTAATTAACATTTCCCATATGTCTACTTTATGTTTGCATAATTTTTTGAACATCCTTTTATTTTACAAGCTTTATAACTTCAGCCGCAATTTTTTCATATTTTCAAGAAAATTTCCAAAACCTATTGTTTTAGGAACCTATTCAGTACTGAAGTGGCTTTGAGGACCCTATATATGAGAAACTCCCCATAAATTACCCCATTTTAAAAACTGTACCCCTCAAAGTATTTAAAACAGCAGTTAGAAAGTTTCTTAACCCTTTAGGCATTTCACTGAAATTAAAGCAAAGTACAGGTAAAGTTTACAAATTAATTTTTTTTCTGCAGAAATTCAACATTAATCCATTTTTTTCTGTAACACAAATGTTTTGGTTTTTTTTACCAGAGAAACACAACTCAATATATATTGCCCAGATTTTGCCATTTTTAGAAATAACCCACATGTGCCTCAAGTGTGCTGATGGATTCAAACACAGGCCTCAGAAATGAAGGAGCACCTTGTGGATTTTGGGGCATCGTTTTTATTAGATTATATTTTAGGCTACATGTCCGGTTTGAAGAGGTCTTGTGGTGACAAAATTTTGAAAACACTCCCAAAAAGACACCATTTTGGAAACTTCAGCCCCTAATGAATTCATCTATGGGTGTAGTGAGCACTTTGATCCCATCGATTTTTTGCTAAATTCATTGGAAGTAGGACATGAAAAATAAATGTAATTTTTTTCTCATAAAATTAAGGTTTAGCACTGATTTTTTTTCATAAAGTACAAAGGAGAAAAAGCACCCTAACATTTGTAAAGCAATTTCTCACGAGTGCGGTAATACCCTATATGTGATCAGAAACTTCTGTTTAGACCCACAGCAGGGCTCAAAAGGGAAGGAGTTCTATTTGGCTTTTGGAGCTCAAATTTTGCAGGAATGGTTTTCGGTGCCATGTCACATTTGCAAAGCCCCTGATTAATTAAAACAGTGGAAACCCCCCAAAATTGAACCCATTTAGGAACTTACAACCCTCAAAGAATTTATCTAGCAGTATAGTGAACATTTTTGACCCCACAGGATTTTTGCTGAATTCAGACAAGAAAATGAAAATCTAATTTTTTTCAAATAAAACGTAGATTTATTTAATTTCCACAAAGGATAAAAGGAAAAAAAATCCACCCCAACATTTGTAAAGCAATTTCTTCCGACTACGGCATTACCCCACAATCTAACATGTCTGCCATATTTCTTATCGTCCATAAAGCCCAAGCTGCTACAGATTTCATGGATATGGAAAGCAGTACACTTAGTACATCGCAGGAGGCTGTAGCACCATGCAAAGGTATGAACATAAATTATAAACCGTGAACTGCTCCTAACAAACTCTATGAATGTTACAGAAACAGCTGAGTGAGAGCGGTCGTCTGTTTCCAAAAAGACCATAAAGTTATATGGAGAGTCAGAGTTAGCGATTACCGCCACTCCATACAAACTCTTCCTCACTGTGGTCACGTGTGGCACTCAGGACCACCGTACTATAGATTGGTAGTATTTTAGAGATCTAACTGTTGATTTTTGGGGGAAAAAAAACTTTAAAAGACCATGTAAGAGGTGATAATTGATTGTTTAAGGTGAACCTACAGTGTATTTTGTATCATACAATTGTCAGGTCCCAGGCACATGACTGTACGGCCCATCTTCAACCTCCAAGTTGAAGATGGGCCATTAGAATAAATTACAGTCTATGGCCTGTCTTTGTTTCTCCTAAGTGAAGCCTAGAGAAGCCAAAAAGGCACAACACCCTGCCCAGCACCATTGTCCCTTTATTATAGTAATGGGTGTCAAAGATTATGGACCCCCCTATTACAATTACTGACATGTCTCTATGACATGTTAGAAATTGGTTCGAATTGGTTTTATGCTTTAAGTTAAAAGTGATCTGAATGGTAGAATATACTATACTAATGAATTCAGAAATTATATGAATATTAGATTATATTTTATGTTAATGCAGAATAGAAAACCAATGAGCAAATACTACATTGTTCTATAAAGTGTTTAGAAAAAATACTATAGAATTATTTCATTGTTTAAAGTAGTCGAATTTTCTTATATTTCTGGAAACATTTTATTTTTTAATTACAGGTGATACAGATTGTGCAGAACGGACACAGCAGTTTGATGCCAACATTGGTTCTACAGGTACTGCAATCTCTTACTGAAACTAACCCTCCCACTGATGAACAACCTTCAACGCATGTCCTGGTGCAGAAACCGCCAGTGATTAGCTGATATGGCAGAAGGCAGCAAATACGTCTGGCCATATATTTTCCCTGCAGGGAACCAACCACTATGTAATTAATGATCACATCCAGTCCTCCAGAGGTGTAGCTACTCTTTTCAGTGGCTCTCCAGACTGTCTTATTGAGGGGGTACAACCCCTTTAATTTGGATCTATACTTTACCTGTTAATACAGACATTACTTATATTTGCCCAATTTACCAGATTGTCAAGGAGTCTCCCAAAATAGGGGAGATCTCCCATATTTATAGCAGAGCAGGGAGGTCCCTAGGGGGAGCTTCACGTATATTTTATTGCTCCTATTGACTAAAAGCGACTTTATGTGGCTATTATATGTAATTCATTTTTTTAAATGGGTAGTTCGTTTTTTAGATATAATTTTCTTTAAAACTTGTCATGTATTCTACTTTTTTTCCTAGCGTGTTTGACTTTCTCTCTGTGTGCATTGTTAGCATGACTGAGAGGATTACTTTACACTCGTTGGCCGGCCAGCAGTTCCACCAGATAGGGGTTAGGGGTGGTGACACAATTAGGTCACCCTATCTTGCCTATGTATACTTGTTCTTACATTACACTAAACTAATGCACTGCACCTGGGGGGGGGCTCTGTTCTATATACAGGAGCCCCCTGAGGTTCAGTGCATTAGATTAACACAATGATTGACACCCTTCTCCATCCCCGCAGTGCAATCGAAGCCATTACAAAGCATGAAAGCCAGCTCCAATGCCTTCTAAATAGCGCTACTTGGGGGGCTCTGTTTCCTGTTATTACATCAGATCCTGTATGAGCTCTCCCTGTTGCATTGGAACAGGGAGACAACCAGAACAGAAGAGGGTGTAGCCAAAAAGAGTTTACTGCTACTGCTTCTACAACACTGCTGTATCACTATTACATCTGATAGGACACGCACTCCGCTTTGCTGCATCTGATAGACTCAATACTAGTACATATGACAGGACACAGACTCTGCACTACTACATCTGACACACTAAACACTGCTTCATCTTATAAACTTAACACTACATGACATACAAAACACTAATATTAACACTGACATTACCACTTGGCAAAATTGTGTGCTTTTTTGCATAATTTTTTTGTGGTTTTGCTATTTGTTTTTTTTTTGTTTTTGCTACATGGCTCCAAGAGGTGAAACACAAGTTTTTTCAACTTGTTTCACCTGTAGAAGTACCCTTAGGGTATGATCCCATGTAGTGGCGTCTGCACGCTGCCAAAACCCAGCTCACTTGTGGCCAATGGCTGCACGATTTGGCCAGTAATACCCGCCGGTGCGCCAGGTTTTTAGTAGCATGTGGACACCGCTATGTTGGTCCCCGCAGCCTTAGACACCGATTTTCTACTTTTTCTCCTTCATTTTTGCTTTGGTCATTGCCCCTGTCTGTTTAGAAGATGTTTGTCTTGGCCTATCAAGTGAACAGTAGAGCTGTCATTCTGTCATTACAATCCCCCACCTACTATTATAATGAGGTTTTCGGACAATAGTCTGCCCTACCATTCAGAAGTTGTATTTCTTTATTATCACTGCTAGAGAAAGAGAAAATATTTTCTATTTAATGTTAAATAGCAAGGTACTGCTGAATATTTTTTTTAAAAAAAAGCAAAAACAGCCAAATAAATAGTTTTCATGAATATTGAGTTAAAACAAAATGCTTCTTTCTGATGAGTGTCCCTTCAAATGGAAGCTGTACAAATATGTGTGCATTGAGCAACCCCTTGTGGCAGCTATGTGAAGGGAAGGAAGGGATTTGGAGTGTTGAATCACAAAAACAGAAACTTATAAAAAAAATATTATCTAATACAGAAAAACGGGGTTCTGAATCTATTTGCAATAAATACTATGCATTATGCTGGAATTCCTTTTTAATTATTTATTTATTAATTTAGATAGTGCCAACTGTCATTACTCACATTGGCCCCTGTCCCCATTTGGGCTCACAATCTAAATGGCAAATTAACCGATCAGTAGGTTTTTGGAGTGGGAGTGTGTGGAGTGTTCTGGCATTGTTAATGTGGAACACTCTGCTGCCACTATTTTTTATAGGGGTGCACTCTCCTGACATTGTTTGTGTGATACTTTGCTGGCCTTATTATTTATAGGGGGAACTCTGCTGGCACTAAGTTCTCCAAAACACCTTTGAATTAACATGATCACTTCATCCCTAGGTGAGGGGTGTATTTTCAAAAATTGGGTCAGTTTTTGGGGGGTTTCCACTGCTTTGGTCCATCAGGGGCTCTGCTAATGCGACATGGCACACAGATACCAATTTAGCAAAATCTGCGCTCTAAAAGCTAAGTGGCGCTCCTTCCCTTCTGAGCCCTGCCATGTGCCAAAACAGCAGTTTATGACCATATATGAAGTGTTGCCATACTCATGAGAAATTGCTTTACAAATGTTGGGTGCTTTTTCTCCTTCATTCCCTGGGAAAATGAAACATTTTGAACTAAAACTGCATTTCATTGGAAATGTTTTTATTTTTCATCGTCACGTCCCAACTCTAATAAATTCAGCAAAAACTTGTGGGGTCAATATTCTCACTATATCCCTAGAAGAATTCCTCAAGTATTGTAGTTTTCAAAATGGTGTTACTTCTCAGCAGTGTCCAGCAGGTACCTCAGGTACCTCTGCAAATGTGACATGGGGCCCAGAAACAAATCCAGCAAAATCTGTATTTCAAAAGCCAAATGGTGCACCTTCCCTTCTGAGCCCTGCCGTGTGCCCAAACAGCAGTTTATGACCACATATTTAGTATTTCCGTACTCTAAATTGTGTAACAAATGTTGGGGTCATTTCTTTCCGTATTTTATTTTCCATTTCAGAGAATAAAAATGTTATGAAGATCAGAATGTGGGATGGCATAAATAGGAAAATGATTTGGGTCCTAAAGGCAAACACTGTCTGGGTCCTCAAAGGGGTTAAGTTATAGTGTGAGAATTTATACAGGTTTATCAATTTTAGAAGTTTTAAAAGTTTTTCTGTATTTGACAGGTTTTTGCAGTTCTCCGCCATATGTTCCCTTTGCAAAGCTCAGTGAGGATTTCTTGGAACAAACTGTCTTTCCTATAGGTGCCACTATCAGTTACAAATGTCAAACTGGCTATTTACATGCAGCAGGAACCAAAGCAACTGTAACATGTTTGAATAATGGAACATGGTCTTATCCTCATACATTTTGTAATCGTAAGTTTACCTCTGGGATGTTTTGATCAAAACAATTGTTTTTACCAATATCAAATGGCAAGTTGTGTGTTTTTAGAAAAAGGAAAGGGATGTAATGTTTGCACTACAGGGACAGCAGACTGGTGCTTAAAGGGGTTTTCCAGACAATTAAAATTGATGGCCTATTCTCAGGGTAGGCTATCAATAGCTGATTGGTCGGGGTCCGACTTCCGGGACACCCGCCGATCAGCTGTTTTGAAGGGGCCACAGCGATCGTACGAGCCCTGCTTCCCCTACATTTCTTCTTGCTCACAGTGAATCTTTTAGAACGCATTTAACTTCAATGGGAGAAAAGGCTGCCATAATGTGAATCGCCGTTTAATGTGTGTAGAAGATTCACAGTGAGCAAGAAGAAATGAAGGGGAAACAGCGCTCATACAAGCACAGCGGCCCCTTCAAAGCAGATCGGCAGGGGGTTTTGGGAGTCGGACACCGACCCATCAGCTATTGATGGCCTACACTGAGAAAAGGCCATCAATTTTAATTGTCTGGAAAACCCCTTTAAAGGCTATGTAAACCTTTGCAGGGCAATTTTTTTTTCTTTTATTTAGGTTAGTCAGTGTTTTTGGTGTAACTTTATAATTCGTTTTTATTAAAAATGTGTTTTACTTTTTGAGATACAGCTGTTCTGTGTCCTCTATACAGACCAGCTGAATCCTTCGCTATTACCTGAATCTGTCAGTCCCGCGTTACTCCTTCAAAAGATTACATAGTCTTTAAATGTTTTCTTCATGCTTTCATGGATTTTTTTCTCTGTACTCTAGTTTTCTCCAACATTTTAAAAACGTATTGATAGGTTATTGGCCCTAGTGTGTGCAATAAAGAAATGAAGGTGTGATTCCATTGAGTCGAGTGCTGAGGAATATGTTGAATGAAATTAGAAAAAACAAAAAGACATTCACTTAATAGGGTAACATGTCCATACACGGAGAAAGGACCCACACTTGCCATGTGTGGTTGTGCTGTTTAGACACAACGCTGTGGCAGAATGTAGGAAGAGGGGGGTCACTGACCGGTCCAGGGTGAATTAGGTCATTTGGCTGCTGCTCTTTCCTCTGGATGTCAGATTCCTCAACAATGGCCTATGGGGAATAGGACAGGGAACAATAGGGAAAAGTGAAACAAAAGTTTTTGTTTTATGGGGAATATCTTGGCACTGAAGCAACTAGCAAAAATTACAGATGTAGCCAAGTTTTATTTTGACTCCGATAGCTTCCTGCAGCGTGATATCATACAACAAAAGTGATTGAAAAGTCATTGAAAAAGTCAAGATAAAGTTTCTTGCCATTATGTATTTAATGCGTTAAGAGTCAAGATATAGATGGCTGCATCTGTATACATAGCTAAATACTGTATAGATATCTGAGGAACAGAGTACATGGGGCAGACTCACTAATGCTGCCTAATATTTAGACAGCATAAAATGACCAGGTAGTCAGAAGATGTGTCAAATTGATCAAAGTGACCCACACTGTAAGAAAAATTTGATAAATTTGGTGCATCTTGCTAGACACTTCCGTGTACAACTTCTTGGTTGGCCGAGTTTACACTAGTTTTTTTTTTGCATAAAATTATGGCACAATTTTGGAGCATTTCGGTGCATTTTAGGTGACACCCGTTTCCACTACACCATGCCACCTTTTCCTCCTCTTGTTATGTGTGGCACAAAAAGTGTCTGAAATTATTAAAAAATGTGGCGCAAGGCATGTGCACCAGAATTCTGGTTCCATTTGAGCCAGAATTTTGGTGCATTTTGAATAGTAAATCTGCTCATGGTGTACACCATCAACATCATTGATAGGAGACCACTGTAGAAGTTGTGGTGTCATCATGTTTTTCTGCTGTTTTGCCTTGTTGCACCCTACTCAGTATTTTTAACACCTAAAATTAGAACTGGGTGCAAGATCATGTGCAAATAATAAGAATATCACTAGAGGGGATCTTGGAGGAACCTATCTTGTTTAAACCCCAAACGTTTACTGATATCAATTGATATAACAACAAAAACAAAAACATTACATGGGGTTTTCTGACTTTTTCACATCACTGTAATTGCACCTTATTGGTACTATCTCACTTTAACAAAAAAAACATTTTCTCTCAACCTCATTGAAATTGAGTATTTTCATATCTACCATTCCATATTTCACATCTTTACTTTGCTTTTTGCTTTATTTCAAATAATAAAACAAATGATAGGGACATGGATAAAAGTATTGGGAAACTTAAAGGGGTTGTATGAGATTGGAAAAAAGGGTCTGCTCATTTTCCAGGAACAACTCCACTGTTTTCCATGCATGAGGCTGACCTGTACTACCAGACACAGCTCATGTGCAAAGGTGGTGCTATTTCTGGAAAGAAAAGCAAACTTTCCAATCTCATACAACTCCTTTAACCAGGAGTGCACAACCGTCATGCTTGTCAATGTCCCGATAATGCAGAAACGTCAAACTTTATGATGCAGAGAACGAAGTGCCATTATATGACTGCAACGCTATCCTCCCTTCCCTACACTGAAGGAGCTGGGGGATGCATATGACACACCAGACCTCGCTCACATGCTTCTTTCTCCTTCTAGACTTTCTTAGTCAGTGGGTAATGGTAAGTATTAATGGGAAGCACTTTGGTTGGTGGCATAAACGGGGGACACTGTTGCTGATGGTACAAATGGAAAAGATTGGCTGATAGCACTAATGAAGGCACTGTGGGTGATTGTACTAATTGGCGGTTCTCTGGTGACCCTAATGGGGGCACTGTGACTGTCATTGTTATTAGGGGAACAATGACTGTGACTGTTATGGAGGGGTACTTTGTCTGTCACCGCTATGCGGGTAACTAAGGCTGTCTATGTTATGGGGCAATGTGACTATCAATTTTAGGGGCATCATGCTTGTTACTACTATGGGGGGTAGGCACAGAGGCTATCACTGTTATGAGAGTATTGTGGCTGCCACTGTTCTGGGGCACTGTAGCTGGAACTTCTGTTGAAGGTCACTGTGACTGTCATAAAAGGCTGTGTTCAACATAGTTCCCATTTTCATCCAGATAGTGACAAATTACAGGATGTGACTTAAAAGTGTTGCACCTTGAGCTGGAAAAAAGTAGCTTGGCTTTTCTTGGAAGTTATCCTCAGATATTTCCCTGTTTGTGTAGCCTTTTTCATTAGCTTGGGTACATTTTGTTCTTTCCGCCACATCTAGGCTGTTGGTAGTTGTCCAACTGGCCTAAAATTTCTTGATAATATTAGCAACACTCTTCACAGGGATATCAAACTCTTAGGTCGCAATGATCTTTTAGTTTTATATTGTCCTTGCAAGACTATTACTGTATCTTCTTTCTAACCTCTTTTAACACAGTGACACACAACGGCTGAGTACGACATGTAATTTTTTTTCCTGGTTTTGTTGCTTGTGTACTTCCTTATTCCCGGTTTTGTTGCTTGTTTACTTCCTGATGGTACCAACAGAAGAGACTGTGGCTGAAAGAACTAATGGGGGCACTGTAGCCTCTCAGTTCTATGAGGGAACTTTGGATTTCACTGAAATGGGGGCACTGTGGCTGCTATAGTTATTGGGGGTACAATGGATGACACAGCATTGTGGGGCATAGTGGTTGTTACTGCTATGGGAGTCCGTTTAGCTGTCACTGTTATAGGTGGGCAATGTGGCTATTACTTCAATTGGGGCACTGTTGCTGTCACCTCTGTGGGGGAGGGGAGTACTGCAGCTATGACATAAATGCCTTCCTGTGTGAGCGTGGTTCCCATTTTCACTAAGAGAGTGACAAATTATGTCACCTAAAACCGTTGCACTTTGAGCTAGACAATCAGCTTGGTTCTCTAAGTTGTCGTTAGTTATTTCTTGATTATTTGTGCAGCTTGGCTATTATCTTCTTTCCAACCTATTCTAACACACTGACACACAACAGCCGAGTGCATATATGCAACTTTCATTTTCCTGGTTTTGTCGATTGTTTTTTTTTATTTTTTTTATTGATTTTTTTTCTCCCAATTTGCCTAATCACAGCAAAAAAATTTATGAAGTTGTGGCAAGAATGGACCACAAAATAAATTGTAAGATTTCTGCAACTGTCCTATTGATCTAAATGGGGCTTGCAGAAATTCATGCATGTGCTCCAGAAATAACCCATTTCACGTGGATGAAATTAATTTTTTAAAGAATTTGGCACCTGTGAAAACTCTGCCTTAAAGAGGCTCTGTCACCAGATTTTGCAACCCCTATCTGCTATTGCAGCATATAGGCGCTGCAATGTAGATTACAGTAACGTTTTTATTTTTAAAAAACGAGCATTTTTGGCCAAGTTATGACCATTTTCGTATTTATGCAAATGAGGCTTGCAAAAGTACAACTGGGCGTGTTGAAAAGTAAAAGTACAAGTGGGCGTGTATTATGTGCGTACATCGGGGCGTGTTTACTACTTTTACTAGCTGGGCGTTGTGTATAGAATAAAGATTTTGCGGATACCCTCACTTATTTATATATACAAAGTGAGTTATGGGGAACCACAAGGTGTACACCACCAATTATTGTTATTTATTTTACTTTGGAAATAGGGAGAGAGGAAAAGAATTGTGGTTCCTATTATAAATTTAAAATAATAAATTTTATTAATTGTATTTATATTAAAATATTTTAATATTTCTATAATTCTCAATGTAGGTCAATTATTCAGTAGTGCAGAAGACCCCTTGTCCTGCATTTAAAGAAAAGAATTTGTCTTTTATATGCTACTATCATATAACATTAAAGTTGGACTTGCTAAGGTGAGTATAGATCTAATGACATAGATCTATACTCACAAGCGCAATCCTAACTGAATATACAGCGCTTAGATTAACACGATGATATATACAAGCGGCCTGGTCATAACTTAGCACGTCGATACACAAATAATTATATAAGAGACAATAAATAAATAATATATAAAAAATAAAAACCAAATCTCAGCAATGACTGTTGCAATTTACCCTGAGAATATGATCTAACAACATCAGTACAAAGCAAAAACAAATAGATAAAGTATCTGTCTGATTTCAGTACAAAATGAATAGACACAATGTATAACTAATACTTGTCTATTTACAAACAGAAAACATTGGAAATATCAGTACATACAAAACTGATACAATGTTTAATGATTGACAGCTAACACTGATTCACACAGTACATGTAATATATCTATGTCATTAGATCTATATTCACCTTAGCAAGTCCAACTTTAATGTTATATGATAGTAGCATATAAAAGACAAATTCTTTTCTTTAAATGCAGGACAAGGGGCGTTGTGTATAGAAGTATCATCCACTTCCCTTCATAACGCCCAGCTTCTGGCAGTGCAGACACAGCCGTGTTCTCCATAGATCACGCTGTGTCGTCACTCACAGGTCCTGCATCGTGTCAGACGAGCGAGGACACATCGGCACCAGAGGCTACAGATGATTCTGCAGCAGCATCGGCGTTTGCAGGTAAGTCGATGTAGCTACTTACCTACAAATGCTGATGCTGCTGCAGAATCAACTGTAGCCTCTGGTGCCGACACGATGCAGGACCTGTGAGTGACGTCACAGATCTGCACTGCCAGAAGCTGGGCGTTCTGAAGAGAAGTGGATGATACTTCTCATCAGAACGCCCAGCTAGTAAAAGAAGTAAACACGCCCAGATGTAACACACATAATACACGCCCAGTTGTACTTTTGCAAGCCTCATTTGCATAAATACGAAAATGGTCATAACTTGGCCAAAAATGCTCGTTTTTTAAAAATAAAAACGTTACTGTAATCTACATTGCAGCGCCTATCTGCTGCAATAGCAGATAGGGGTTGCAAAATCTGGTGACAGAGCCTCTAAGTTATATTCAGACGGTGCAGTCAAATCAGGGTTAATTACTAAAATTACCGCCACGCAGGATCTGACTCCAGGATCTGAATATACCCTTAAAGGGACTCTGTCATGTTGAAGATGCGGTCTAATTTGCTGGCAGCGTGTTGTAGAACAGGAGTAGCTAAACAGATTGATATATACTTTTAATCGCTGATTGATATATAGTTTTGTGGGGACATTTTAAGTATAATTTGTAATTTATTAATTTAAACCTCTGCTGATTCTAGGCTTAGGAGTCTTGTGGGCCTTCAGTCCATGATTGACAACCTGCCCTGTATAAGTGTACACACAGATAACTGTCGATCACGGAGTAGGACCACCCACT
The DNA here is from genome assembly GCF_050947455.1 of Rhinoderma darwinii. NCBI lineage: Eukaryota > Metazoa > Chordata > Amphibia > Anura > Rhinodermatidae > Rhinoderma > Rhinoderma darwinii. The sequence goes on along the minus strand of NC_134688.1, from coordinate 337,960,643 downwards.
GGATTCCTAAGCCCAGAATAGGTCGAGGTTTCAATGAATAAATAACAAGTTATAGTTTTCCCACCAAACTATATATAAAACTTCTCAGTTCTTCCTACTCTTTAACAGGCTGCTCGCAGATTAGACTACATTTTTTCCGTGACAGGTTGCCTTTACGTCTGGATTCACACCGTGCGTTTTTGTTGCGGAATTTAACATGCTTCTTTTTGTTTTAGTTAATGAACTCCCATGGAGAGACATGGGAGTTTATCTACCAAAAAAAAAACAACGCATGTTAAAAACGCAACAAATGTGCAGTGTGAACTCAGCCTTAATGGCAGAATCATTGCAAGATTACACACACCTGTGTTACTAATATTCTGCTAAAAGTATCACTACAAAATAATTACAATTTCTGAAGGCTAGCAACAACTTTGT